>NW_024061306.1:0-152509 GCF_016432855.1 Salvelinus namaycush | reverse complement strand
GTTAGATAGTTTTATTCAGACTGATCTAGTTAGTTTTTATTCAGACTGATCTAGTTAGATAGTTTTTATTCAGACTGATCTAGTTAGATAGTTTTTATTCAGACTGATCTAGTTAGATAGTTTTTATTCAGACTGATCTAGTTAGTTTTTATTCAGACTGATCTAGTTAGTTAGTTTTTATTCAGACTGATCTAGTTAGTTAGTTTTTATTCAGACTGATCTAGTTAGATAGTTTTTATTCAGACTGATCTAGTTAGTTAGTTTTTATTCAGACTGATCTAGTTAGTTAGTTTTTATTCAGACTGATCTAGTTAGTTTTTATTCAGACTGATCTAGTTATAGTTTTTATTCAGACTGATCTAGTTAGTTAGTTTTTATTCAGACTGATCTAGTTTTAGTTTTTATTCAGACTGATCTAGTTAGTTTTTATTCAGACTGATCTAGTTTTTTTATTCAGACTGATCTAGTTAGTTTTTATTCAGACTGATCTAGTTAGTTTTTATTCAGACTGATCTAGTTAGTTAGTTTTATTCAGACTGATCTAGTAGTTTTTATTCAGACTGATCTAGTTAGTTTTATTCAGGACTGATCTAGTTAGTTAGTTTTTATTCAGACTGATCTAGTAGATAGTTTTTATTCAGACTGATCTAGTTAGATTAGTTTTTATTCAGACTGATCTAGTTAGTTAGTTTTTATTCAGACTGATCTAGTTAGATAAGTTTTTATTCAGACTGATCTAGTTAGATAGTTTTTATTCAGACTGATCTAGTTAGATAGTTTTATTCAGACTGATCTAGTTAGTTAGTTTTTATTCAGACTGATCTAGTTAGATAGTTTTATTCAGACTGATCTAGTTAGATAGTTTTATTCAGACTGATCTAGTTAGATAGTTTTTATTCAGACTGATCTAGTTAGATAGTTTTTATTCAGACTGATCTAGTTAGATAGTTTTTATTCAGACTGATCTAGTTAGATAGTTTTTATTCAGACTGATCTAGTTAGATAGTTTTTATTCAGACTGATCTAGTTAGTTAGTTTTTATTCAGACTGATCTAGTTAGTTAGTTTTTATTCAGACTGATCTAGTTAGTTAGTTTTTATTCAGACTGATCTAGTTAGATAGTTTTTATTCAGACTGATCTAGTTAGTTTTTATTCAGACTGATCTAGTTAGTTGTCTGTCCAGAATGGTGTTCCCTGCTGCACTCTTCCCCTGTTCTCCACTCTGTCCAGAATGGTGTTCCCTGCTGCACTCTTCCTCTGTTCCCCACTGTCCAGAATGGTGTTCCCTGCTGCACTCTTCCGCTGTTCTCCACTCAGCCCAGAATGGTGTTCCCTGCTGCACTCTTCCGCTGTTCTCCACTCAGCCCAGAATGGTGTTGCCTGCTGCACTCTTCCGCTGTTCTCCACTCTGTCCAGAATGGTGTTCCCTGCTGCACTCTTCCGCTGTTCTCCACTCAGCCCAGAATGGTGTTCCCTGCTGCACTCTTCCCCTGTTCCCCACTCTGTCCAGAATGGTGTTCCCTGCTGCACCCGTCCCCTGTTCTCCACTCTGTCCAGAATGGTGTTCCCTGCTGCACTCTTCCCCTGTTCCCCACTCTGTCCAGAATGGTGTTCCCTGCTGCACCCTTCCCCTGTTCCCCACTCTGTCCAGAATGGTGTTCCCTGCTGCACCCGTCCCCTGTTCCCCACTCTGTCCAGAATGGTGTTCCCTGCTGCACTCTTCCCCTGTTCCCCACTCTGTCCAGAATGGTGTTCCCTGCTGCACCCTTCCCCTCTTCCCCACTCTGTCCAGAATGGTGTTCACTGCTGCACTCTTCCCCTGTTCCCCACTCTGTCCAGAATGGTGTTCCCTGCTGCACCCGTCCCCTGTTCTCCACTCTGTCCAGAATGGTGTTCCCTGCTGCACTCTTCCCCTGTTCCCCACTCTGTCCAGAATGGTGTTCCCTGCTGCACCCGTCCCCTGTTCCCCACTCTGTCCAGAATGGTGTTCCCTGCTGCACTCTCCCCCTGTTCTCCACTCTGTCCAGAATGGTGTTCCCTGCTGCACTCTTCCCCTGTTCTCCACTCTGTCCAGAATGGTGTTCCCTGCTGCACTCTTCCTCTGTTCTCCACTCTGTCCAGAATGGTGTTCCCTGCTGCACTCTTCCTCTGTTCCCCACTGTCCAGAATGGTGTTCCCTGCTGCACTCTTCCGCTGTTCTCCACTCAGCCCAGAATGGTGTTCCCTGCTGCACTCTTCCGCTGTTCTCCACTCTGTCCAGAATGGTGTTCCCTGCTGCACTCTTCCCCTGTTCCCCACTCTGTCCAGAATGGTGTTCCCTGCTGCACCCGTCCCCTGTTCCCCACTCTGTCCAGAATGGTGTTCCCTGCTGCACTCTCCCCCTGTTCTCCACTCTGTCCAGAATGGTGTTCCCTGCTGCACTCTTCCCCTGTTCTCCACTCTGTCCAGAATGGTGTTCCCTGCTGCACTCTTCCTCTGTTCTCCACTCTGTCCAGAATGGTGTTCCCTGCTGCACTCTTCCTCTGTTCCCCACTGTCCAGAATGGTGTTCCCTGCTGCACTCTTCCGCTGTTCTCCACTCAGCCCAGAATGGTGTTCCCTGCTGCACTCTTCCGCTGTTCTCCACTCTGTCCAGAATGGTGTTCCCTGCTGCACTCTTCCGCTGTTCTCCACTCAGCCCAGAATGGTGTTCCCTGCTGCACTCTTCCCCTGTTCCCCACTCTGTCCAGAATGGTGTTCCCTGCTGCACCCGTCCCCTGTTCTCCACTCTGTCCAGAATGGTGTTCCCTGCTGCACTCTTCCCCTGTTCCCCACTCTGTCCAGAATGGTGTTCCCTGCTGCACCCTTCCCCTGTTCCCCACTCTGTCCAGAATGGTGTTCCCTGCTGCACCCGTCCCCTGTTCCCCACTCTGTCCAGAATGGTGTTCCCTGCTGCACTCTTCCCCTGTTCCCCACTCTGTCCAGAATGGTGTTCCCTGCTGCACCCTTCCCCTGTTCCCCACTCTGTCCAGAATGGTGTTCCCTGCTGCACTCTTCCCCTGTTCCCCACTCTGTCCAGAATGGTGTTCCCTGCTGCACCCGTCCCCTGTTCTCCACTCTGTCCAGAATGGTGTTCCCTGCTGCACTCTTCCCCTGTTCCCCACTCTGTCCAGAATGGTGTTCCCTGCTGCACCCGTCCCCTGTTCCCCACTCTGTCCAGAATGGTGTTCCCTGCTGCACTCTCCCCCTGTTCTCCACTCTGTCCAGAATGGTGTTCCCTGCTGCACTCTTCCCCTGTTCTCCACTCTGTCCAGAATGGTGTTCCCTGCTGCACTCTTCCTCTGTTCTCCACTCTGTTCCAGGCCAACCAGGACAAGTCTCAGGTCATGGATCATTCCATCTCCTGAGAGAAAGAGATGCACAGGGTTTGTGATAAGTAGAACTGTATACAATATCTGAGGTATGCTTTTGAAGAAGTACAGAACAATTTAAATAATTATTGAATTACCGAGCAAGAAGATGAAAAGTTTAAAAGCACTTCTACTCCTTTCTAGCAACTATTAATGGGTGATTGATTTGATTAATCTTGTTATTATGGGTGCACAATTGCTGTGCATCTACTGCAAGATGCATCTACTGCAAGATGCATCTACTGCATCTTGCCTATGCCGTTCTGTACCATCACTCATTCATATATCTTTATGTACATATTCTTTATCCCTTTACACTTGTGTGTATAAGGTAGTAGTTGTGGAATTGTTAGGTTAGATTACTTGTTGGTTATTACTGCATTGTCGGAACTAGAAGCACAAGCATTTCGCTACACTCGCATTAACATCTGCTAACCATGTGTATGTGACAAATAAAATTTGATTTGAAATCAAATCCCATTTTTATTACTACTAATGTACAGATGTAGGATATTAATATGATCACTCTTTTGGTGCTAAGATATTAAATTCAAGGTATAAAAAGCCTTCTAAACTTTGTCATTTTCACTTTACAATGTCAGACTTCTGTATTACTCCCTTCACAGAACAGCGCAAACTGGCTCTAACGAGAATAGAAAGAGGAGTGGGAGGCCTATGGTAGAGAAATTAACATTAAATCTCTGGCAACAGCTCTGGTGGACATTCCTGCAGTCAACATGCGAATTGCATGCTCCCTCAAAACTTGAGACATCTATGGCATTGTGTTGTGTGTCAAAACTGCACATTGGAAACAGGCAGTATGTCTAACTAAAGTTTAGTCACGCTCAAGTCCAACTGAAAGTTTCAGTTGCAGACTGCTGCACTGAAGAGTTTCAAAACACCCTCTCTCAAGCATTACCTGGGGTTATGAATTATCTACTATTCTGCTACTCCAAAATTACCTAAAGTTAGAAAACATGTGTCTATAGCTTACTTTCAAATATATATTTTGGGTGAAATAATGTGGTCTGCGTGAATGACAGTGCAGGGAATCTTCTTCAGTGAAATCAACCCAAACCTGGCCTCAATGCAAAGCAAATGCAGAACTAGAGATGAACCATCTCAGGAATACTGACCTGGGATCAAGTCCTCCCTGTCCACATGACCTTATTCATTATGATCAAAAAGGATAAACAGATCCTAGATCAGCACTCCTGCACTGACACGTTTCATAAATATGGGCCCTGACTTGAGTCTGCTAATGCAGCACTTAAAACAAATATGTATTTTACCTATGTCTGCATTTTTCTACAAAAACTAGAGGAAGACAGAGAGTAATGTGAAAGACGAAAACAGGAAAGTATGGTGTGAGAAAAATAGAAGTGGAGCTGTGCCAGGGTGATAAGGCGGAATCCCCCTACCCTTCACTATGTTACTTATTTTAAGTCCTATACCGTTTCTTGTAAAACACATGATCTTGCTTCTCATACAGTAGGCCTTACAAGGCCTTAAAAAGGCTAGCTAGGGACCCTGCAATAGGCCAGATAGCAACTCTACAATAGGTTACCTAGCCACTCTACAATAGGTTACCTAGCCACTCTACAATAGGTTACCTAGCCACTCTACAATAGGTTACCTAGCCACTCTACAATAGGCTACCTAGCCACTCTACAATAGGCTACCTAGCCACTCTACAATAGGCTACCTAGCCACTCTCCAATAGGTTACCTAGCCACTCTGCAATAGGCTACCTAGCCACTCTGCAATAGGCTACCTAGCCACTCTACAATAGGTTACCTAGCCACTCTACAATAGGTTACCTAGCCACTCTACAATAGGCTACCTAGCCACTCTACAATAGGCTACCTAGCCACTCTACAATAGGCTACCTAGCCACTCTACAATAGGCTACCTAGCCACTCTACAATAGGCTACCTAGCCACTCTACAATAGGCTACCTAGCCACTCTACAATAGGCTACCTAGCCACTCTACAATAGGCTACCTAGCCACTCTACAATAGGCTACCTAGCCACTCTACAATAGTCTACCTCGCCACTCTACAATAGGCTACCTCGCCACTCTACAATAGGCTACCTAGCCACTCTACAATAGGCTACCTAGCCACTCTACAATAGGTTACCTAGCCACTCTACAATAGGCTACCTAGCCACTCTACAATAGGCTACCTAGCCACTCTACAATAGTCTACCTCGCCACTCTACAATAGGCTACCTCGCCACTCTACAATAGGCTACCTAGCCACTCTACAATAGGCTACCTAGCCACTCTACAATAGGTTACCTAGCCACTCTACAATAGGCTACCTAGCCACTCTACAATAGGCTACCTAGCCACTCTACAATAGGCTACCTAGCCACTCTACAATAGGCTACCTAGCCACTCTACAATAGGCTACCTAGCCACTCTACAATAGGCTACCTAGCCACTCTACAATAGGCTACCTAGCCACTCTACAATAGGCTACCTAGCCACTCTACAATAGGCTACCTAGCCACTCTACAATAGGCTACCTAGCCACTCTACAATAGGTTTCCTAGCCACTCTACAATAGGTTACCTAGCCACTCTACAATAGGCTACCTAGCCACTCTACAATAGGCTACCTAGCCACTCTACAATAGGCTACCTAGCCACTCTACAATAGGCTACCTAGCCACTCTACAATAGGCTACCTAGCCACTCTACAATAGGCTACCTAGCCACTCTACAATAGGCTACCTAGCCACTCTACAATAGGCTACCTAGCCACTCTACAATAGGCTACCTAGCCACTCTACAATAGGTTACCTAGCCACTCTACAATAGGTGACCTAGCCACTCTACAATAGGTGACCTAGCCACTCTACAATAGGCTACCTAGCCACTCTACAATAGGCTACCTAGCCACTCTACAATAGGCTACCTAGCCACTCTACAATAGGCTACCTAGCCACTCTACAATAGGTTACCTAGCCACTCTACAATAGGTGACCTAGCCACTCTACAATAGGTGACCTAGCCACTCTACAATAGGTTACCTAGCCACTCTACATTAACCTAGTGACCCTACAATAGGCTAGCTAGGGAACCTACAATAGGCTAGCTAGGGAACCTACAATAGGCTAGCTAGGGAACCTACAATAGGCTAGCTAGGGAACCTACAATAGGCTAGCTAGGGAACCTACAATAGGCTAGCTAGCCACTCTACATTAACCCATAATAGTCTAAGCCCTGTATTACAATTATTTGATGAACATTTTTATTTAGCTATTAGCCCATACAAATGCATTGAATAACAGATTCACTACATTGAACAGATAGTCCCCCCCTAAAAAATCCAAAGGAAGTTTGTTCTGAAGTGTCTGACCAATATCTGAGAGAAATAAGAATGATCAGTAACATTTGTATTTATTTTTTTTACATGTATTTAACCCCTTATTGTTGTCACTAAACAGTCTCCATATATATTTCCATTCATTTTTTCAACTGGTACGAGGGGACCTTCAGATGAGTCTTGTGAACATTCTAGAGCAAAACAACGGAAATGTCCCTAACTTTAGCTAGCTACAGTATTTATAGGTTAGCTAGCTACGTTTAAAGAGAGAGCTGAATTTTTGCAAGAAATAAAAACTTGTGAATGATGAGTTACCTGATGCTGACACTCTGACCGCAGGAGGTCAAATGCATTAAAGGGGAGATGTTTAATGTTGCATCTACAATGATTGTGATGTTACTAGCTATGCCTGTCATGGACTGTTCGCTAACACATTTTTGGTTAGCAAAAACTATTCTAGAACCCTCCTCCTGAACAGTGTTCAACAACCAGTTACTAAGTGACTTTCGGTCAAGACACGAACAGGGTTATAAAGTTCAGAACCATGTTTGAACACATAAAGGGACAATCTGAAGTTCAAGCAAAAAGAAACTGGGCAAACCGCTTAAGGATGGGGCTGGGGAAATGTAACCAATCAAATTCAGAGACTGGGCTATAGATGCAATGACTGACCATCCATAACATAAGAATTGTAGTTTTTAAAATGTCTTGAAGCTATACAGTGACTAAGTTTGCATTTTATGTTATGTTATATTCTTCCAGAATCAACAGCTAGTATAGAGTATATCATTAATTTAAAAGTGCAAAAATGGAGTTAGCAATCACAGATTACCTCTTTAACGCTTAAAAGTAATGAATAGACACATTCTGGCATTCAGCCTTCCAGTTTTCCGAGTTTTGGTATTGTGGATTAGCTGAACATTCAATTTCTTTTAACCGAAAGTATACATTTTACCCCCATGGCTTTTGTGTTTGAGAGAGAGAGGAAGTGAAACGCTTCTGTGCAGCATTTTGTAACTTTAACTGTCAGTGACTTGAGCTTGACGAGAACATTTCAACTTTTGGACAAATGATAACGGTTTCCTCCCAAAGGCCATTGGTAAAGACTTCTCACACTACGTTTCTAGCTAACTCCTAAGGCTCATGCTAAACTCATGCAGAAACATTGGTTTTGTTTGAAACAGTATTCAGTGGTATTGTTTTTTTATTTGATTTTTGGAACAAAAACAGAGTAAAATATAAAATATGACACCCAATAAGAAAGATAATTGGGGAAAAAAATAAAATTTTAGTAAATATATTTATTGGTTTTTGATTTTGAAAATGAATTGAAGGTTATTTGTTGATGTAAAAATTGAAATGTACAGATTTGAAGGTTGTGTCATTAGATTTGGGGTGTGTTGTGGTCGCAAGAAATTATTGCGGAAAAAAAGGGGGTGCCCAGAAATTCAAAACTGAAAAAGTTTGAATACCACTTTTGAGGTGACCATGCAGTAGGATTTTAACAGTGAGGAGACTGACGAAGTCGATGGATTTCTCTTGTCCAGTGTGAGTGTTTTTATTTGCAAGTGAAGATAGCCGGCAAAATGTGCAAGTATTTACAAAAATGATCAAATATAGCATTTCAAACAAACCTGAGCAGCATGCCGAGCTGTTCCCTGTCCTGTTCCTCAAACAAAGAGTACAGGCTTCTTATAGCAATACCCAAGCCTTCGACATCTGGTCAATTAACATTCAAATCACATGATATACTATACAGACATGTTCAGATAAACATATGTATTAATACCAGCACACATTTCAATCAATATGCTTTAAGCATCAATAACCTGGGACATAAACATGTCCCCCGGAACAAGCTACTAGCGCGTTACCCTGAATAAACCATACGTACCCAATTTCCCCCCCCAGTTCTCTGAACAGAAGAACTGAACAGAACCCTCTTCAATCACAAGGAAAACAGGTACGTTTGCAAACAATTCTTTACCTTTAACCTAGCGATTTCATACATTACGTTCTGGTGGTTTTCTTCCATTCACTAAATGATGAAACAAGATGGAGTTCAGGGTCTTAGGGGGTTGGGTTAGAGTGTGTGCTTGCGTGTGTGGCGTGCATTCATGTGTGTGTTTGCCGGCATGTGCACTCGTGTGTTGTACTCCATCACTGTTCCGTGCTGCACTTTATTACTGTGCTGTGCTGTGCTCCATCACTGTTCCGTGCTGTGCTCCATCACTGTTCCGTGCTGTGCTCCATCACTGTTCCGTGCTGTGCTCCATCACTGTTCCGTGCTGTGCTCCATCACTGTTCCGTGTTCAGTGCTGGCTGTGCGTGTTAGTCTTATGAACAGTCATGTCCATCAGGTAGTGGTGATGACTGACCCGGTAGAAGAGCTGTTCCGGTACCGACCGGCTCACGCCAGGCGTGGCGTATCCCTTGGTGACGCCGACACATCGGAACCCCAGAGTCTGGTATAGCTGGTGAGCAGCCGGCGAGTAGGCCGTGGTTCCCAAGACGACAGAGAGGTAACCACGGTCCGCTGCAAATTGTAGAACCTTCCGCCCGAGGGCAACGCCAACCCCACGTTGCCGACAGCGCCGGTCCACCGACATGCGATGCAGCTCCACAGTGCCAGCTTCCCCCCGCAGGGCACAGGCCGCCACTACACCCACCACACTGCCCTCCAGCACTGCAACCCACAGACAGGAGTCTGAGAGAGAAATAAAGGGGGGGGGATTTGGAAATAGTGGGTTATATCAAATTATGTCCTAATCCTCCCATTTAATAAAAGCTGATGTCATTGTCTATTGACTTTTATACTTTAAATGGATCCTTTTCTTGAAAGAGCCTAATCACTGACTGGTCATCCTTTTGGGGACAAAGATTTACTATACTATACTTTCTGCTCCAGCAGGTATATCTCACTGATCATCCCAAAAGCCAACACCTCATTTGGCCGCCTTTCCTTCCAGTTCTCTGCTGCCAGTGACTGGAACGAATTGCAAAAATCGCTGAAGTTGGAGACTTTTATTTCCCTCACCAACTTTAAACATCTGCTATCTGAGCAGCTAACCGATCGCTGCAGCTGTACATAGTCCATCGGTATATAGCCCACCCAATCTACCTACCTCATCCCCTTACTGTTTTTATTTATTTACTTTTCCGCTCTTTTGCACACCAGTATCTCTACTTGCTCATGATCATCTGTGGTTTATCACTCCAGTGTTAATCTGCTAAATTGTAATTATTCGCTCCTATGGCCTATTTATTGCCTACCTCATGCCTTTTGCACACAATGTATATAGACTCATTTTTCTTTTTTCCTACTGTGTTATTGACTTGTTTATTGTTTACTCCATGTGTAACTCTGTGTTGTTGTCTGTTCACACTGCTATGCTTTATCTTGGCCAGGTCGCAGTTGTAAATGAGAATTTGTTCTCAACTAGCCTACCTGGTTAAATAAAGGTGAAATAAAATAAAAAATAAAATAAATAAATAAAAATGTTCTATTGATGGGGTAGACCGAAATGAGCCTGGAGGCAGAGGGATCATGGTGACACATCCACAGACACTAGCTTGTCATTTTAGATGAGTAATTATATTCAAGAATGGAGACAGGAATGAAGCCCTGGTTTTATTTTACCTCCCTGCTCGTTTGTTTTTAACCAAGCACTGAATCTTGTGTGCAAATCTATTTTTTAACTAAATAACTATGTTCAATATAACTAAACTAAAGCCAACTACACTCAAATAAACAAATATAAAAAAACGAATGATACACACATGCATTTTTTTAACTATTCCACCAAGACTATTACCTGGAGTTTTCATGTAATGTCCCTCGATGTCGCCCATATCCGTGAGTTTGGCGCGCTCCAGGTAACCAAGGACAACTTTCCTGCTGTAGTAGTAGCGTGCGCACAGGACAGCGAGAGGCACCAAACAAGTCAGCAAGAACGACTTGGTCGCAATACAACAAACAACTGCAAAAGACATGGCGGAAAATAGATGATTGAGTAATCTAAAATGTTGACATAAAATAGTCACAGAAAGGAAATTAGTTGGTACTATCGCAATCGAGCACAAATTATACATTCTACTGCACATTTCCCAGAACTATACTAAATAATGCAATCAAATAACACATAAAACGGCATTGATGAAATATGCCAAGAGCCTAAATGTAAATTATTACATTTATAACACATTCTCCATTGTCAAACGCACATTTTCCCAAACTAATGCAATCAAATAACAGTGAAAACTGTAACCTTTTGATGGGATAACAGTCAATATATAAATATAAATTGATATAAGACCTATTTATCCCTTACTTGTCATAGCGGCGTACAGCAGCAGGCTCTCAGGGTGATGTTTTAACCCTGTAAACGCGGTGTCCGGTACCATCTCCATCAGCCCGTCAATGAATATGCGCTCCACGTCCGGATAGTCTGCGCTTTCGAATTTACGCACAACCACACGGTCCGTTCTAAATCCATGATTCCCTTTCTGATGGTACTTTGTCACTTGGTTGTTGTTGTCTTCCATGTTATCTCACTCAGAAACTTTTTTGACGTCTCCCTGGGAAAAGTGACTGACTCGCATAAGTCGTTAAATACTGTCACACCCTCTTCTTTTTCTTCTTCCGTGAGGTTTAACGGCGGTTGGCATCCAATTTGTTGCATTACCGCCACCTACTAGACTGGAGTACAACTCCCTTACACTTTGCATGAAAAATAAACATGTAATAGCTTTAATACCCTACCATCTAACACTACTCACTCATTTCAAAATTACATAAAACAAAATTAACACCCTACTCCACTAATTAAATGTATTTATTCCTACCTCATGCCATCACCCTGACATCACCACTGATGTCAAGTCTCTCACACCCAAATACGTCTCTGCAGCTGCCACCACAAACTCAATTTTCTCAAATACGTCTCTGCAGCTGCCACCACAAACTCAATTTTCATTGAAATTACGTGGAAACAATGTTGATTCAGCCAGTGTGTGCCAAGTGGGTAGTGTTAGAAGTTTGATGAAATAGGTCACTTTGTGGGGTTTTAATTGATCACAATAACGGTGGTGATATGTTGTTGTTGTTGCGCCCATGACACACCAATGTTCCCCTGGTGTTTGGCACATGACAACACAGGAACAATTACCAAAGCATTGGCGTCAAATCATGCAGCTCCGCCCCAAATGGCACCCTATTCCCTATGGTGCATACTATTGACCAAAGCCCTATGAGGATAGGTTGTCATTTGGGACACACACATACTCTTTCTTTTTCTTCAGGGTGGCAGGGTAGCCTAGTGGTTAGAGCGTTGGACTAGTAACCAAAAGGTTGCAAGATTGAATCCCTGAGCTGACAAGGTAAAAATCTGTCGTTCTGCCCCTGAATAAGGCAGTTAACCCACTGTTCCTAGGCCGTCATTGACTTGCCTAGTTAAATAAAGGTAAAATAATAAAAATAAAAATAAATCCAGATTGGCTCGGGTATCCATAAAAAGTTGCTGGCCCCAGTTCTGAGTAAATAATGCTTTGGCACAGTAATGACAGAACGGCTAGTTTATTCTCCAAAACTCTGCTGCCAGCTGTCTCCTTCAACATGTGTTGCTTTCAAAGTCGACTAATTCATATTGCAGGAAGGTGCATGGTGCACGAGTCACCATGCACTAACCATGCAATAACATGTTCCTATTGACCCAGTAAGGCCAGCAGTCTAATGTTCCTATTGACCCAGTAAGGCCAGCAGTCTAATGTTCCTATAGACCCAGTAAGGCCAGCAGTCTAACGTTCCTATAGACTCAGTAAGGCCAGTAAGGCCAGCAGGCTAATGTTCCTATAGACCCAGTGTGGTCCCGTGTGGCTCAGTTGGTAGAGCATGGCGCTTGCAACGCCAGGGTTGTGGGTTCATTCCCCACGGGGGGACCAGGATGAATATGTATGAACTTTCCAATTTGTAAGTCGCTCTGGATAAGAGCGTCTGCTAAATGACTTAAATGTAAATGTAAAATGTCACCAGTCAAATAGACAATATGAATAGGCTATATTTAAAACACATGGTAAGATGTTACTTTGTGAATATAAAAAAAGTGCCCAACTATTTAGTGGAACCTGAAAATGAGTCAACAATCTACTATTTGTACTGTAGTTCCTCCTGCTCTAACTTATGTCTTGTCTATTAAAACACATCACTAGGAGATGCAGTAAGACTGTAACACCACTGGGGGGCGCAGAGAGCGAGAGAGAGAGAGAGAGAGAGAGAGCCAATGCCATAGCCAGATCATAGACACCCGGACTTTGAACTACTCAACTCTGGGCACAAGTACAGGGCACCCCTCGCCAGGAAAAACAGAACTAGACAATAATTTGTGCCAGGTGTGATATCCTCCTAAATAGCTCGGGCTAATGTTCCTATAGACCCAGTAAGGCCAGCAGTCTAATGTTCCTATTGACCCAGTAAGGCCAGCAGTTTAATGTTCCTATCCACCCAGTAAGGCCAGCAGGCTAATGTTCCTATAGACCCAGTAAGGCCAGCAGTCTAATGTTCCTATTGACCCAGTAAGGCCAGCAGTTTAATGTTCCTATCGACCCAGTAAGGCCAGCAGGCTAATGTTCCTATAGACCCAGTAAGGCCAGCAGTCTAATGTTCCTATTGACCCAGTAAGGCCAGCAGTTTAATGTTCCTATCGACCCAGTAAGGCCAGCAGGCTAATGTTCCTATCGACCCAGTAAGGCCAGCAGTCTAATGTTCCTATCGACCCAGTAAGGCCAGCAGTCTAATGTTCCTATCCACCCAGTAAGGCCAGCAGTCTAATGTTCCTATAGACCCAGTAAGGCCAGCAGTTTAATGTTCCTATCCACCCAGTAAGGCCAGCAGTCTAATGTTCCTATAGACCCAGTAAGGCCAGCAGGCTAATGTTCCTATCCACCCAGTAAGGACATCAGTCTAATGTTCCTATCCACCCAGTAAGGACAGCAGGCTAATGTTCCTATCGACCCAGTAAGGCCATCAGTCTAATGTTCCTATCCACCCAGTAAGGCCAGCAGTCTAATGTTCCTATAGACCCAGTAAGGCCAGCAGGCTAATGTTCCTATCCACCCAGTAAGGACAGCAGTCTAATGTTCCTATCCACCCAGTAAGGACATCAGTCTAATGTTCCTATCGACCCAGTAAGGCCAGCAGTTTAATGTTCCTATAGACCCAGTAAGGCCAGCAGGCTAATGTTCCTATTGACCCAGTAAGGCCAGCAGTCTAATGTTCCTATTGACCCAGTAAGGCCAGCAATTTAATGTTCCTATCGACCCAGTAAGGCCAGCAGTCTAATGTTCCTATTGACCCAGTAAGGCCAGCAGTTTAATGTTCCTATTGACCCAGTAAGGCCAGCAGTTTAATGTTCCTATAGACCCAGTAAGGCCAGCAGTTTAATGTTCCTATCCACCCAGTAAGGCCAGCAGTCTAATGTTCCTATTGACCCAGTAAGGCCAGCAGTCTAATGTTCCTATTGACCCAGTAAGGCCAGCAGTCAAATGTTCCTATTGACCCAGTAAGGCCAGCAGTCTAATGTTCCTATCGACCCAGTAAGGCCAGCAGGCTAATGTTCCTATAGACTCAGTAAGGCCAGCAGTCTAATGTTCCTATTGACCCAGTAAGGCCAGCAGTCTAATGTTCCTATTGACCCAGTAAGGCCAGCAGTCTAATGTTCCTATTGACCCAGTAAGGCCAGCAGTCTAATGTTCCTATAGACCCAGTAAGGCCAGCAGTCTAACGTTCCTATAGACTCAGTAAGGCCAGTAAGGCCAGCAGGCTAATGTTCCTATAGACCCAGTGTGGTCCCGTGTGGCTCAGTTGGTAGAGCATGGCGCTTCCAACGCCAGGGTTGTGGGTTCATTCCCCACGGGGGGACCAGGATGAATATGTATGAACTTTCCAATTTGTAAGTCGCTCTGGATAAGAGCATCTGCTAAATGACTTAAATGTTAAATGTAATAAATGTAAGGCCAGCAGGCTAATGTTCCTATCCACCCAGTAAGGCCAGCAGTCTAATGTTCCTATCGACCCAGTAAGGCCAGCAGTCTAATGTTCCTATTGACCCAGTAAGGCCAGCAGTCTAATGTTCCTATAGACCCAGTAAGGCCAGCAGGCTAATGTTCCTATCCACCCAGTAAGGCCAGCAGTCTAATGTTCCTATTGACCCAGTAAGGCCAGCAGTCTGATGTTCCTATTGACCCAGTAAGGCCAGCAGTTTAATGTTCCTATCGACCCAGTAAGGCCAGCAGTCTAATGTTCCTATTGACCCAGTAAGGCCAGCAGTTTAATGTTCCTATTGACCCAGTAAGGCCAGCAGTTTAATGTTCCTATAGACCCAGTAAGGCCAGCAGTTTAATGTTCCTATCCACCCAGTAAGGCCAGCAGTCTAATGTTCCTATTGACCCAGTAAGGCCAGCAGTCTAATGTTCCTATCCACCCAGTAAGGCCAGCAGTCTAATGTTCCTATCGACCCAGTAAGGCCAGCAGTTTAATGTTCCTATAGACCCAGTAAGGCCAGCAGGCTAATGTTCCTATCGACCCAGTAAGGCCAGCAGTCTAATGTTCCTATTGACCCAGTAAGGCCAGCAGTCTAATGTTCCTATTGACCCAGTAAGGCCAGCAGTTTAATGTTCCTATCGACCCAGTAAGGCCAGCAGTTTAATGTTCCTATAGACCCAGTAAGGCCAGCAGTTTAATGTTCCTATCCACCCAGTAAGGCCAGCAGTCTAATGTTCCTATTGACCCAGTAAGGCCAGCAGTCTAATGTTCCTATTGACCCAGTAAGGCCAGCAGTCTAATGTTCCCATTGACCCAGTAAGGCCAGCAGTCTAATGTTCCTATCGACCCAGTAAGGCCAGCAGGCTAATGTTCCTATCCACCCAGTAAGGACATCAGTCTAATGTTCCTATCCACCCAGTAAGGACAGCAGGCTAATGTTCCTATCGACCAAGTAAGGCCATCAGTCTAATGTTCCTATCCACCCAGTAAGGCCAGCAGTCTAATGTTCCTATAGACCCAGTAAGGCCAGCAGGCTAATGTTCCTATCCACCCAGTAAGGCCAGCAGTCTAATGTTCCTATCCACCCAGTAAGGACATCAGTCTAATGTTCCTATCGACCCAGGAAGGCCAGCAGTTTAATGTTCCTATAGACCCAGTAAGGCCAGCAGGCTAATGTTCCTATTGACCCAGTAAGGCCAGCAGCTAATGTTCCTATTGACCCAGTAAGGCCAGCAGTTTAATGTTCCTATCGACCCAGTAAGGCCAGCAGTCTAATGTTCCTATTGACCCAGTAAGGCCAGCAGTTTAATGTTCCTATTGACCCAGTAAGGCCAGCAGTTTAATGTTCCTATAGACCCAGTAAGGCCAGCAGTTTAATGTTCCTATCCACCCAGTAAGGCCAGCAGTCTAATGTTCCTATTGACCCAGTAAGGCCAGCAGTCTAATGTTCCTATTGACCCAGTAAGGCCAGCAGTCAAATGTTCCTATTGACCCAGTAAGGCCAGCAGTCTAATGTTCCTATCGACCCAGTAAGGCCAGCAGGCTAATGTTCCTATAGACTCAGTAAGGCCAGCAGTCTAATGTTCCTATTGACCCAGTAAGGCCAGCAGTCTAATGTTCCTATTGACCCAGTAAGGCCAGCAGTCTAATGTTCCTATTGACCCAGTAAGGCCAGCAGTCTAATGTTCCTATTGACCCAGTAAGGCCAGCAGTCTAATGTTCCTATAGACCCAGTAAGGCCAGCAGTCTAACGTTCCTATAGACTCAGTAAGGCCAGTAAGGCCAGCAGGCTAATGTTCCTATAGACCCAGTGTGGTCCCGTGTGGCTCAGTTGGTAGAGCATGGCGCTTCCAACGCCAGGGTTGTGGGTTCATTCCCCACGGGGGGACCAGGATGAATATGTATGAACTTTCCAATTTGTAAGTCGCTCTGGATAAGAGCATCTGCTAAATGACTTAAATGTTAAATGTAATAAATGTAAGGCCAGCAGGCTAATGTTCCTATCCACCCAGTAAGGCCAGCAGGCTAATGTTCCTATCCACCCAGTAAGGCCAGCAGTCGAATGTTCCTATCCACCCAGAAAGGCCAGCAGGCTAATGTTCCTATAGACCCAGTAAGGCCAGCAGTCTAATGTTCCTATCCACCCAGTAAGGACATCAGTCTAATGTTCCTATCCATCCAGTAAGGCCAGCAGGCTAATGTTCCTATCCACCCAGTAAGGCCAGCAGTTTAATGTTCCTATTGACCCAGTAAGGCCAGCAGTTTAATGTTCCTATCGACCCAGTAAGGCCAGCAGTCTAATGTTCCTATTGACCCAGTAAGGCCAGCAGTTTAATGTTCCTATTGACCCAGTAAGGCCAGCAGTTTAATGTTCCTATAGACCCAGTAAGGCCAGCAGTTTAATGTTCCTATCCACCCAGTAAGGCCAGCAGTCTAATGTTCCTATTGACCCAGTAAGGCCAGCAGTCTAATGTTCCTATTGACCCAGTAAGGCCAGCAGTCAAATGTTCCTATTGACCCAGTAAGGCCAGCAGTCTAATGTTCCTATCGACCCAGTAAGGCCAGCAGGCTAATGTTCCTATAGACTCAGTAAGGCCAGCAGTCTAATGTTCCTATTGACCCAGTAAGGCCAGCAGTCTAATGTTCCTATTGACCCAGTAAGGCCAGCAGTCTAATGTTCCTATTGACCCAGTAAGGCCAGCAGTCTAATGTTCCTATTGACCCAGTAAGGCCAGCAGTCTAATGTTCCTATTGACCCAGTAAGGCCAGCAGTCTAATGTTCCTATAGACCCAGTAAGGCCAGCAGTCTAACGTTCCTATAGACTCAGTAAGGCCAGTAAGGCCAGCAGGCTAATGTTCCTATAGACCCAGTGTGGTCCCGTGTGGCTCAGTTGGTAGAGCATGGCGCTTCCAACGCCAGGGTTGTGGGTTCATTCCCCACGGGGGGACCAGGATGAATATGTATGAACTTTCCAATTTGTAAGTCGCTCTGGTTAAGAGCATCTGCTAAATGACTTAAATGTTAAATGTAATAAATGTAAGGCCAGCAGGCTAATGTTCCTATCCACCCAGTAAGGCCAGCAGTCGAATGTTCCTATCCACCCAGAAAGGCCAGCAGGCTAATGTTCCTATCCACCCAGTAAGGCCAGCAGGCTAATGTTCCTATAGACTCAGTAAGGCCAGCAGGCTAATGTTCCTATCCACCCAGTAAGGCCAGCAGGCTAATGTTCCTATTGACCCAGTAAGGCCAGCAGTCTAATGTTCCTATTGACCCAGTAAGGCCAGCAGTTTAATGTTCCTATCGACCCAGTAAGGCCAGCAGTCTAATGTTCCTATAGACCCAGTAAGGCCAGCAGTTTAATGTTCCTATAGACCCAGTAAGGCCAGCAGTTTAATGTTCCTATCCACCCAGTAAGGCCAGCAGTCTAATGTTCCTATTGACCCAGTAAGGCCAGCAGTCTAATGTTCCTATCCACCCAGTAAGGCCAGCAGTTTAATGTTCCTATCCACCCAGTAAGGCCAGCAGTCTAATGTTCCTATTGACCCAGTAAGGCCAGCAGTCTAATGTTCCTATTGACCCAGTAAGGCCAGCAGTCAAATGTTCCTATTGACCCAGTAAGGCCAGCAGTCTAATGTTCCTATCGACCCAGTAAGGCCAGCAGGCTAATGTTCCTATAGACTCAGTAAGGCCAGCAGTCTAATGTTCCTATTGACCCAGTAAGGCCAGCAGTCTAATGTTCCTATTGACCCAGTAAGGCCAGCAGTCTAATGTTCCTATTGACCCAGTAAGGCCAGCAGTCTAATGTTCCTATTGACCCAGTAAGGCCAGCAGTCTAATGTTCCTATTGACCCAGTAAGGCCAGCAGTCTAATGTTCCTATAGACCCAGTAAGGCCAGCAGTCTAACGTTCCTATAGACTCAGTAAGGCCAGTAAGGCCAGCAGGCTAATGTTCCTATAGACCCAGTGTGGTCCCGTGTGGCTCAGTTGGTAGAGCATGGCGCTTCCAACGCCAGGGTTGTGGGTTCATTCCCCACGGGGGGACCAGGATGAATATGTATGAACTTTCCAATTTGTAAGTCGCTCTGGATAAGAGCATCTGCTAAATGACTTAAATGTTAAATGTAATAAATGTAAGGCCAGCAGGCTAATGTTCCTATCCACCCAGTAAGGCCAGCAGTCGAATGTTCCTATCCACCCAGAAAGGCCAGCAGGCTAATGTTCCTATAGACCCAGTAAGGCCAGCAGTCTAATGTTCCTATCCACCCAGTAAGGACAGCAGTCTAATGTTCCTATCCACCCAGTAAGGCCAGCAGGCTAATGTTCCTATCCACCCAGTAAGGCCAGCAGTCTAATGTTCCTATCGACCCAGTAAGGCCAGCAGTCTAATGTTCCTATTGACCCAGTAAGGCCAGCAGTCTAATGTTCCTATTGACCCAGTAAGGCCAGCAGTCTAATGTTCCTATAGACCCAGTAAGGACAGCAGGCTAATGTTCCTATCCACCCAGTAAGGACATCAGTCTAATGTTCCTATCGACCCAGTAAGGCCAGCAGTTTAATGTTCCTATAGACCCAGTAAGGCCAGCAGGCTAATGTTCCTATCGACCCAGTAAGGCCAGCAGTCTAATGTTCCTATTGACCCAGTAAGGCCAGCAGTCTGATGTTCCTATTGACCCAGTAAGGCCAGCAGTTTAATGTTCCTATCGACCCAGTAAGGCCAGCAGTCTAATGTTCCTATTGACCCAGTAAGGCCAGCAGTCTAATGTTCCTATAGACCCAGTAAGGCCAGCAGTTTAATGTTCCTATCCACCCAGTAAGGCCAGCAGTCTAATGTTCCTATTGACCCAGTAAGGCCAGCAGTTTAATGTTCCTATCGACCCAGTAAGGCCAGCAGTTTAATGTTCCTATTGACCCAGTAAGGCCAGCAGTTTAATGTTCCTATAGACCCAGTAAGGCCAGCAGTTTAATGTTCCTATCCACCCAGTAAGGCCAGCAGTCTAATGTTCCTATTGACCCAGTAAGGCCAGCAGTTTAATGTTCCTATAGACCCAGTAAGGCCAGCAGGCTAATGTTCCTATCGACCCAGTAAGGCCAGCAGTCTAATGTTCCTATTGACCCAGTAAGGCCAGCAGTCTAATGTTCCTATTGACCCAGTAAGGCCAGCAGTTTAATGTTCCTATCGACCCAGTAAGGCCAGCAGTTTAATGTTCCTATAGACCCAGTAAGGCCAGCAGTTTAATGTTCCTATCCACCCAGTAAGGCCAGCAGTCTAATGTTCCTATTGACCCAGTAAGGCCAGCAGTCTAATGTTCCTATTGACCCAGTAAGGCCAGCAGTCTAATGTTCCCATTGACCCAGTAAGGCCAGCAGTCTAATGTTCCTATCGACCCAGTAAGGCCAGCAGGCTAATGTTCCTATAGACTCAGTAAGGCCAGCAGTCTAATGTTCCTATTGACCCAGTAAGGCCAGCAGTCTAATGTTCCTATTGACCCAGTAAGGCCAGCAGTCTAATGTTCCTATTGACCCAGTAAGGCCAGCAGTCTAATGTTCCTATAGACCCAGTAAGGCCAGCAGTCTAATGTTCCTATAGACTCAGTAAGGCCAGTAAGGCCAGCAGGCTAATGTTCCTATAGACCCAGTGTGGTCCCGTGTGGCTCAGTTGGTAGAGCATGGCGCTTGCAACGCCAGGGTTGTGGGTTCATTCCCCACGGGGGGGACCAGGATGAATATGTATGAACTTTCCAATTTGTAAGTCGCTCTGGATAAGAGCGTCTGCTAAATGACTTAAATGTTAAATGTAATAAATGTAAGGCCAGCAGGCTAATGTTCCTATCCACTCAGTAAGGCCAGCAGGCTAATGTTCCTATAGACTCAGTAAGGCCAGCAGGCTAATGTTCCTATAGACTCAGTAAGGCCAGCAGGCTAATGTTCCTATCCACCCAGTAAGGCCAGCAGGCTAATGTTCCTATAGACTCAGTAAGGCCAGCAGGCTAATGTTCCTATCCACCCAGTAAGGCCAGCAGGCTAATGTTCCTATTGACCCAGTAAGGCCAGCAGTCTAATGTTCCTATTGACCCAGTAAGGCCAGCAGTTTAATGTTCCTATCGACCCAGTAAGGCCAGCAGTTTAATGTTCCTATAGACCCAGTAAGGCCAGCAGTTTAATGTTCCTATCCACCCAGTAAGGCCAGCAGTCTAATGTTCCTATTGACCCAGTAAGGCCAGCAGTCTAATGTTCCTATTGACCCAGTAAGGCCAGCAGTCTAATGTTCCTATTGACCCAGTAAGGCCAGCAGTCTAATGTTCATATCCACCCAGTAAGGCCAGCAGGCTAATGTTCCTATAGACTCAGTAAGGCCAGCAGTCTAATGTTCCTATTGACCCAGTAAGGCCAGCAGTCTAATGTTCCTATTGACCCAGTAAGGCCAGCAGTCTAATGTTCCTATTGACCCAGTAAGGCCAGCAGTCTAATGTTCCTATAGACCCAGTAAGGCCAGCAGTCTAATGTTCCTATAGACTCAGTAAGGCCAGTAAGGCCAGCAGGCTAATGTTCCTATAGACCCAGTGTGGTCCCGTGTGGCTCAGTTGGTAGAGCATGGCGCTTGCAACGCCAGGGTTGTGGGTTCATTCCCCACGGGGGGACCAGGATGAATATGTATGAACTTTCCAATTTGTAAGTCGCTCTGGATAAGAGCGTCTGCTAAATGACTTAAATGTTAAATGTAATAAATGTAAGGCCAGCAGGCTAATGTTCCTATCCACCCAGTAAGGCCAGCAGTCTAATGTTCCTATCCTCCCAGTAAGGCCAGCAGGCTAATGTTCCTATCCACCCAGTAAGGCCAGCAGGCTAATGTTCCTATAGACTCAGTAAGGCCAGCAGGCTAATGTTCCTATAGACTCAGTAAGGCCAGCAGGCTAATGTTCCTATCCACCCAGTAAGGCCAGCAGGCTAATGTTCCTATAGACTCAGTAAGGCCAGCAGGCTAATGTTCCTATCCACCCAGTAAGGCCAGCAGGCTAATGTTCCTATCCACCCAGTAAGGCCAGCAGTTTAATGTTCCTATTGACCCAGTAAGGCCAGCAGTTTAATATTCCTATCGACCCAGTAAGGCCAGCAGTCTAATGTTCCTATTGACCCAGTAAGGCCAGCAGTTTAATGTTCCTATTGACCCAGTAAGGCCAGCAGTTTAATGTTCCTATAGACCCAGTAAGGCCAGCAGTTTAATGTTCCTATCCACCCAGTAAGGCCAGCAGTCTAATGTTCCTATTGACCCAGTAAGGCCAGCAGTCTAATGTTCCTATTGACCCAGTAAGGCCAGCAGTCAAATGTTCCTATTGACCCAGTAAGGCCAGCAGTCTAATGTTCCTATCGACCCAGTAAGGCCAGCAGGCTAATGTTCCTATAGACTCAGTAAGGCCAGCAGTCTAATGTTCCTATTGACCCAGTAAGGCCAGCAGTCTAATGTTCCTATTGACCCAGTAAGGCCAGCAGTCTAATGTTCCTATTGACCCAGTAAGGCCAGCAGTCTAATGTTCCTATTGACCCAGTAAGGCCAGCAGTCTAATGTTCCTATTGACCCAGTAAGGCCAGCAGTCTAATGTTCCTATAGACCCAGTAAGGCCAGCAGTCTAACGTTCCTATAGACTCAGTAAGGCCAGTAAGGCCAGCAGGCTAATGTTCCTATAGACCCAGTGTGGTCCCGTGTGGCTCAGTTGGTAGAGCATGGCGCTTCCAACGCCAGGGTTGTGGGTTCATTCCCCACGGGGGGACCAGGATGAATATGTATGAACTTTCCAATTTGTAAGTCGCTCTGGATAAGAGCATCTGCTAAATGACTTAAATGTTAAATGTAATAAATGTAAGGCCAGCAGGCTAATGTTCCTATCCACCCAGTAAGGCCAGCAGTCGAATGTTCCTATCCACCCAGAAAGGCCAGCAGGCTAATGTTCCTATAGACCCAGTAAGGCCAGCAGTCTAATGTTCCTATCCACCCAGTAAGGCCAGCAGTCTAATGTTCCTATCCACCCAGTAAGGCCAGCAGGCTAATGTTCCTATCCACCCAGTAAGGCCAGCAGTCTAATGTTCCTATCGACCCAGTAAGGCCAGCAGTCTAATGTTCCTATTGACCCAGTAAGGCCAGCAGTCTAATGTTCCTATTGACCCAGTAAGGCCAGCAGTCTAATGTTCCTATAGACCCAGTAAGGCCAGCAGGCTAATGTTCCTATCCACCCAGTAAGGACATCAGTCTAATGTTCCTATCGACCCAGTAAGGCCAGCAGTCTAATGTTCCTATTGACCCAGTAAGGCCAGCAGTCTGATGTTCCTATTGACCCAGTAAGGCCAGCAGTTTAATGTTCCTATCGACCCAGTAAGGCCAGCAGTCTAATGTTCCTATTGACCCAGTAAGGCCAGCAGTTTAATGTTCCTATAGACCCAGTAAGGCCAGCAGTTTAATGTTCCTATCCACCCAGTAAGGCCAGCAGTCTAATGTTCCTATTGACCCAGTAAGGCCAGCAGTTTAATGTTCTTATCGACCCAGTAAGGCCAGCAGTTTAATGTTCCTATTGACCCAGTAAGGCCAGCAGTTTAATGTTCCTATAGACCCAGTAAGGCCAGCAGTTTAATGTTCCTATCCACCCAGTAAGGCCAGCAGTCTAATGTTCCTATTGACCCAGTAAGGCCAGCAGTTTAATGTTCCTATAGACCCAGTAAGGCCAGCAGGCTAATGTTCCTATCGACCCAGTAAGGCCAGCAGTCTAATGTTCCTATTGACCCAGTAAGGCCAGCAGTCTAATGTTCCTATTGACCCAGTAAGGCCAGCAGTTTAATGTTCCTATCGACCCAGTAAGGCCAGCAGTTTAATGTTCCTATAGACCCAGTAAGGCCAGCAGTTTAATGTTCCTATCCACCCAGTAAGGCCAGCAGTCTAATGTTCCTATTGACCCAGTAAGGCCAGCAGTCTAATGTTCCTATTGATCCAGTAAGGCCAGCAGTCTAATGTTCCCATTGACCCAGTAAGGCCAGCAGTCTAATGTTCCTATCGACCCAGTAAGGCCAGCAGGCTAATGTTCCTATAGACTCAGTAAGGCCAGCAGTCTAATGTTCCTATTGACCCAGTAAGGCCAGCAGTCTAATGTTCCTATTGACCCAGTAAGGCCAGCAGTCTAATGTTCCTATTGACCCAGTAAGGCCAGCAGTCTAATGTTCCTATAGACCCAGTAAGGCCAGCAGTCTAATGTTCCTATAGACTCAGTAAGGCCAGTAAGGCCAGCAGGCTAATGTTCCTATAGACCCAGTGTGGTCCCGTGTGGCTCAGTTGGTAGAGCATGGCGCTTGCAACGCCAGGGTTGTGGGTTCATTCCCCACGGGGGGACCAGGATGAATATGTATGAACTTTCCAATTTGTAAGTCGCTCTGGATAAGAGCGTCTGCTAAATGACTTAAATGTTAAATGTAATAAATGTAAGGCCAGCAGGCTAATGTTCCTATCCACCCAGTAAGGCCAGCAGTCTAATGTTCCTATCCTCCCAGTAAGGCCAGCAGGCTAATGTTCCTATCCACCCAGTAAGGCCAGCAGGCTAATGTTCCTATAGACTCAGTAAGGCCAGCAGGCTAATGTTCCTATAGACTCAGTAAGGCCAGCAGGCTAATGTTCCTATCCACCCAGTAAGGCCAGCAGGCTAATGTTCCTATCCACCCAGTAAGGCCAGCAGTTTAATGTTCCTATCGACCCAGTAAGGCCAGCAGTTTAATGTTCCTATAGACCCAGTAAGGCCAGCAGTTTAATGTTCCTATCCACCCAGTAAGGCCAGCAGGCTAATGTTCCTATCCACCCAGTAAGGCCAGCAGGCCTTACTATAGACTCAGTAAGGCCAGCAGGCTAATGTTCCTATCCACCCAGTAAGGCCAGCAGGCTAATGTTCCTATCCACCCAGTAAGGCCAGCAGTCTAATGTTCCTGTCCACCCAGTAAGGCCAGCAGGCTAGTCTCTTTTTACTGGTATGTAACTGTTGTATTGTTAATTTGTTTTGTATTTCAGTGCCACCTTAAACATGTACATGACACTGCAACAAAATGTTCCCATGGGGACAATACAGTCAGTAAAGTAAAGAAACTAATTGACACACAGATAGCATAGAGGAGTAATAGGTTGTGTCTCAAATGGCACCCTATTCCCTTTATAGTGCACTACTTTGGACCAGGACCTATGGGCCCTCCTCAAGAGTAGTGCACTGCAAAGTGCACCACATTAAGGGAATATGGTGCGGTTTGAGACGCAGCCCTATAATCTAGGATGACTCATCACCGGGCAGATATCTTGAGATGGATCTGTCAGAGAGCATCATGGGACATGACCAGACCAGAAGGAGCCAAAACACACATGACTGAGTGGTGGATCATACACGCAGACGCACACACACGCATTCACACACAAACACACCACACCACACCACACACACACACACACTGGTAGATCAGTTAGAATCCATTTACACTGAGAGATAATGTTCACTGGCGTCTTCTCTCCTGAAGACACGATGACATGCTGACTGGGGAGAGAGAGGAGTACACATGAATATATATATAAACTGGGTCTGCATCCCAAATGGTTCCCTATTCCCTATATTGTTTGGGACACACTCAGGCCAGCAGGCCTGGAAGAAGGGATGGAGGGAGAGAGGGATGAGACAGATGGAGAGAGAGAGAGAGAGGCAATGAGGAGGTGGAGGAGAAAATGGAAGAGAGCATCTGGTAATTGTCCATAGTGACGTTGTTGAGTCACAGAGACGACAGACAGGACAGATTGAACCTGAAGATGGAGAGAGAGAGGGGGGGGAGAGAGAGAGAAAGAGAGGGAAAGAGAGAGGTTATGACTAGAAACTTGACAGCCTGTGTCTGAGAATAGAGAGATGACCGAGAGAAAAGAGGGGGAACACAGAGAGCGAGGCAGATTAAGTAAGATAGAGGGGTACAGAAATAGAGGGAGGAAAATGTAGATGGTGGGACTAGAAACTTGACAGCCTGTGTCTGAGAATAGAGTGATGAGAGAGACAAAGAGAGAGAGAAACAGGGGAAAGTGAAGGAGAGAAAAAGAGAGACCGGTGGATAGATGGAAGCAGAAAAGAAAACATGTGGCACCCTATTCCCTATATAGTGCACTTCTTTTGACCAGAGCCCGTAATGCACTATATAGGGAATAGGGTGCCATTTGGGACACATCCATCGAAGATAGACAGACAGAAGGAGGAGGGGAGACAGACAGACAGACAGACAGACAGACAGACAGACAGACAGACAGACAGACAGACAGACAGACAGACAGACAGACAGACAGACAGACAGACAGACAGACAGAAGGAGGAGGGGAGACAGACAGACAGACAGACGGAGGAGGGGAGACAGACAGACAGACAGACAGACAGACAGACAGACAGACAGACAGACAGACAGACAGACAGACAGACAGACAGACAGACAGACAGACAGACAGACAGACAGACAGACAGACAGACAGACAGACAGACAGACAGACAGACAGACAGACAGACAGACAGACAGACAGACAGACAGAAGAGTAGAGAACTGTTGGCTTGTCATTCATATCTGTTCATTCTTACCCACACATGGAAAAGCTGTCAGACTTCACTGCTGTCCAAAAACGTCAACTTAGAATAACGTGGGTGTTTGGGTAAACGCATCGTTTGATCAGCCAATGACGTGACTGCGCTCAGGAGTGTCAGATTGACGCATCAGAGCACCATCATTCCCCTTTCCCCTCCTCTTTCAACCTTCCCCTACTCCACTCGCCTTTCCTCTCCTCTGCCTTATCTGCCTGCCATCCTCACTCCATCAACCCTTTACTCACCTCCCTCCCTCCCTTCATCCCTCCCTCCCTTCATCCCTCTACCTCCCTCCCTC
The DNA here is from genome assembly GCF_016432855.1 of Salvelinus namaycush. Lineage (NCBI taxonomy): Eukaryota > Metazoa > Chordata > Actinopteri > Salmoniformes > Salmonidae > Salvelinus > Salvelinus namaycush. The sequence goes on along the minus strand of NW_024061306.1, from coordinate 125,830 downwards.
CTCTCTCTCTCTCTCCATCCCTCTACCTCCCTCCCTCCTCTCTCTCTCTCTCGCCATCAATCTCCCTCTCTCTCGCTTTCTCTCTATCTCTCTCTTCATCCCTCTCCCTCCCTCCCTTCATCCCTCCCTCTCTCTCTCCATCCCTATCCCTCTCCCTCCCTCCAGTCAGTCTGTGTTTGGTGTTACCAGTAGCTCGTCACAGCTCTGAGACAGATTCGCCCTACCTACACCCTGTTTGGGCCCTACCTCGTTATAGAGATGACTCTATCTCTGTCCCAAATAGAACCCTATTTCCTATGTAGTGCATTACTTTTGATCAGGCCCCATAGGGTTGTGCATTTAGGACACAGCCTCTATAGAGTGGAGAAGGCCTATATCAGGGTTCTCCAAGCGAATTTGGGGCGAGGGTGATTTTATTTGGCCCCCAAGTTTTCTGAATCCCAATTTCTTAGGGGGGGGGACATTAAAGACTGTAAAAACACCAGCAAATCAGCTACAAGTCATTTTAATTTTGTAAATTTGTTCCAAATCATTCTCACGCACAACAGAGATATATGTGATCGTATGGAAACAAGGTTTGAGATGATGCTGTATAAGTCAAATATTAGATCTGTTTGGGCTTCTTGCGGGTCAATTGGCAGTCTACAAATTATTTGTAATTATTTTCCGTTCCTCTGACTACTACTACAAGAAAAAATCGTCCCGTGGCTGAATCGAGTTGATGATCCCTGGCCTATATTATGGAGAACACTCTGTAAGACATGGTAATAATGAACCCCTGCTAGGATATGGAAGTTGATTGCACACACACACACCACCACCATGCCCACACACAACACAGCTAAACCAGTATGTTTTGAGCGTCAGAGAAGGGAGAAGTAGAGAGGTTGTAGGACAGAGGCTCTCGGTTAATTCAAAACAAACTGTCAATTCAGATAGAGACCACGAAAGACTAGTTGTACTGTGGGGTAGCCACGCCTCTAACTACACCCACACCTCTAACCACACCCCCACCAGCAGCTTAATAGCTAATCATCATGGTGGGCGTTCCCCTGCTCAGACCTCGCAAGCATCCACTAATGGTTGCGTGCCACATCATCAACTCTGCAGTCGGGCACCAGATTGCTATAACATACTTTATTATGTGTTGGCTGATATATTCATTTTCTTTTATTGCTTTGGTACTATTTTCACAAGTATGTGATGAGAAAAAATAAGAAACTGCTCTTGCTAGCATCACTGCTCTTGCTAGCATCACTGCTCTTGCTAGCATCACTGCTCTTTATTAAGCTTTACGTATCGGCTTCAAGGCCTTCATCAGAAGTTACCACAAGTATGTGGTAAAATTTCTTAACTCTCAGTACAAAACTCAAAACTTTAAGCACACAAAATCCCAGTAACTGTTTCACCAAACCCAATCAGTGTTTCATCTAGAAATACCTTTCACATAAAGTAACTGCCTTTCACAATGCAACGCTCACAATACTTTCAGATGATTCTCTTCTCATTTGTTTAAAGACATTTGAACATCACTTAATACAACTGCACTTAAGGGTTAATCACTGAACCGTTTGGTAAACCTATAGATTTTAAACTGCTTTGTCTACTATATATAGATTTAGAGAACTACAGAAACAAAATGTGAGTTTGTAAAGTAGAAACATCTAATTGACATGTATGATACATGATAACCATACATAATGACTAGTCAGTATTGTAACCATACATAATGACTAGTCAGTATTGTAACCATACATAATGACTAGTCAGTATTGTAACCATACATCATGACTAGTCAGTATTGCTAATTGACATGTATGATACATGATAACCATACATCATGACTAGTCAGTATTGCTAATTGATTCCACATAGTGGTAACCACAATTGGTCACCATATAAAAGGGGGTGTGAACACTTGACATTTATTTCAACATGGAGCAGATAGACAGCAGGGAGAGGAAGAAACCAAAGAGCTCCTGGGGGCCATCAGAGAGGTGGGCCCCATCAAAGATGTCAAAGAGGTGGGCATGGGCCCCGTCAAAAAGGTCAGAGAGGTGGGCATGGGCCCCGTCAAAGATGTCAGAGAGGTGGGCATGGGCCCCGTCAAAAAGGTCAAAGAGGTGGGCATGGGCCCCGTCAAAAAGGTCAAAGAGGTGGGCATGGGCCCCGTCAAAAAGGTCAAAGAGGTGGGCATGGGCCCCGTCAAAAAGGTCAAAGAGGTGGGTATGGACCCCGTCAAAAAGGTCAAAGAGGTGGGCATGGGCCCCGTCAAAAAGGTCAAAGAAGTGGGCATGGGCCCCGTCAAAAAGGTCAAAGAGGTGGGCATGGGCCCCGTCAAAAAGGTCAAAGAGGTGGGCATGGGCCCCGTCAAAAAGGTCAAAGAGGTGGGCATGGGCCCCGTCAAAGATGTCAAAGAGGTGGGCATGGGCCCCGTCAAAAAGGTCAAAGAGGTGGGTATGGACCCTGTCAAAGATGTCAAAGAGGTGGGTATGGGCCCTGTCAAAAAGGTCAAAGAGGTGGGCATGGGCCCCGTCAAAGATGTCAAAGAGGTGGGTATGGGCCCTGTCAAAAAGGTCAAAGAGGTGGGCATGGGCCCCGTCAAAGATGTCAAAGAGGTGGGTAAGGACCCCGTCAAAAAGGTCAAAGACGTGGGCATGGGCCCCGTCAAAGATGTCAAAGAGGTGGGCATGGGCCCCGTCAAAAAGGTCAAAGAGGTGGGTATGGACCCTGTCAAAGATGTCAAAGAGGTGGGTATGGGCCCTGTCAAAAAGGTCAAAGAGGTGGGCATGGGCCCCGTCAAAGATGTCAAAGAGGTGGGTAAGGACCCCGTCAAAAAGGTCAAAGAGGTGGGCATGGACCCCGTCAAAAAGGTCAAAGACGTGGGTATGGACCCGGTCAAAGATGTCAAAGAGGTGGGCATGGGCCCCGTCAAAGATGTCAAAGAGGTGGGCATGGACCCCGTCAAAAAGGTCAAAGACGTGGGTATGGACCCGGTCAAAGATGTCAAAGAGGTGGGCATGGACCCCGTCAAAGATGTCAAAGAGGTGGGTAAGGACCCCGTCAAAAAGGTCAAAGAGGTGGGCATGGACCCCGTCAAAAAGGTCAAAGACGTGGGTATGGACCCGGTCAAAGATGTCAAAGAGGTGGGCATGGGCCCCGTCAAAGATGTCAAAGAGGTGGGCATGGACCCCGTCAAAAAGGTCAAAGACGTGGGTATGGACCCGGTCAAAGATGTCAAAGAGGTGGGCATGGACCCCGTCAAAAAGGTCAAAGAGGTGGGCATGGACCCCGTCAAAAAGGTCAAAGAGGTGGGCATGGGCCCCGTCAAAGATGTCAAAGAGGTGGGTATGGACCCGGTCAAAGATGTCAAAGAGGTGGGTATGGGCCCTGTCAAAAAGGTCAAAGACGTGGGCATGGGTCCCATCAAAGATGTCAAAGAGGTGGGTAAGGACCCCGTCAAAAAGGTCAAAGAGGTGGGCATGGACCCCGTCAAAAAGGTCAAAGAGGTGGGTATGGACCCGGTCAAAGATGTCAAAGAGGTGGGCATGGACCCCGTCAAAGATGTCAAAGAGGTGGGTATGGACCCCGTCAAAAAGGTCAAAGAGGTGGGTATGGACCCTGTCAAAGATGTCAAAGAGGTGGGTATGGGCCCTGTCAAAAAGGTCAAAGAGGTGGGCATGGGCCCCGTCAAAGATGTCAAAGAGGTGGGTATGGGCCCTGTCAAAAAGGTCAAAGAGGTGGGCATGGGCCCCGTCAAAGATGTCAAAGAGGTGGGTAAGGACCCCGTCAAAAAGGTCAAAGACGTGGGCATGGGCCCCGTCAAAGATGTCAAAGAGGTGGGCATGGGCCCCGTCAAAAAGGTCAAAGAGGTGGGTATGGACCCTGTCAAAGATGTCAAAGAGGTGGGTATGGGCCCTGTCAAAAAGGTCAAAGAGGTGGGCATGGGCCCCGTCAAAGATGTCAAAGAGGTGGGTATGGGCCCTGTCAAAAAGGTCAAAGAGGTGGGCATGGGCCCCGTCAAAGATGTCAAAGAGGTGGGTATGGGCCCTGTCAAAAAGGTCAAAGAGGTGGGCATGGGCCCCGTCAAAGATGTCAAAGAGGTGGGTAAGGACCCCGTCAAAAAGGTCAAAGAGGTGGGCATGGACCCCGTCAAAAAGGTCAAAGACGTGGGTATGGACCCGGTCAAAGATGTCAAAGAGGTGGGCATGGACCCCGTCAAAAAGGTCAAAGAGGTGGGCATGGGCCCCGTCAAAGATGTCAAAGAGGTGGGCATGGACCCCGTCAAAAAGGTCAAAGACGTGGGTATGGACCCGGTCAAAGATGTCAAAGAGGTGGGCATGGACCCCGTCAAAAAGGTCAAAGAGGTGGGCATGGACCCCGTCAAAAAGGTCAAAGAGGTGGGCATGGACCCCGTCAAAAAGGTCAAAGAGGTGGGCATGGACCCCGTCAAAGATGTCAAAGAGGTGGGTATGGACCCGGTCAAAGATGTCAAAGAGGTGGGTATGGGCCCTGTCAAAAAGGTCAAAGACGTGGGCATGGGTCCCATCAAAGATGTCAAAGAGGTGGGTAAGGACCCCGTCAAAAAGGTCAAAGAGGTGGGCATGGACCCCGTCAAAAAGGTCAAAGAGGTGGGTATGGACCCGGTCAAAGATGTCAAAGAGGTGGGCATGGACCCCGTCAAAGATGTCAAAGAGGTGGGTATGGACCCCGTCAAAAAGGTCAAAGAGGTGGGTATGGACCCCGTCAAAAAGGTCAAAGAGGTGGGTAAGGACCCCGTCAAAAAGGTCAAAGAGGTGGGTATGGACCCCGTCAAAAAGGTCAAAGAGGTGGGTATGGACCCCGTCAAAAAGGTCAAAGAGGTGGGTATGGACCCCGTCAAAGATGTCAAAGAGGTGGGTATGGACCCCGTCAAAGATGTCAAAGAGGTGGGTATGGACCCGGTCAAAAAGTTCAAAGAGGTGGGCATGGACACAAAAAGGTCAAAGAGGTGGGTAAGGACCCCGTCAAAAAGGTCAAAGAGGTGGGTATGGACCCCGTCAAAGATGTCAAAGAGGTGGGTATGGACCCGGTCAAAAAGGTCAAAGAGGTGGGTATGGACCCCGTCAAAGATGTCAAAGAGGTGGGTAAGGACCCCGTCAAAAAGGTCAAAGAGGTGGGTAAGGACCCCGTCAAAAAGGTCAAAGAGGTGGGTATGGACCCCGTCAAAAAGGTCAAAGAGGTGGGTATGGACCCGGTCAAAAAGGTCAAAGAGGTGGGTATGGACCCCGTCAAAGATGTCAAAGAGGTGGGTATGGACCCGGTCAAAAAGGTCAAAGAGGTGGGTATGGACCCCGTCAAAGATGTCAAAGAGGTGGGTAAGGACCCCGTCAAAAAGGTCAAAGAGGTGGGTAAGGACCCCGTCAAAAAGGTCAAAGAGGTGGGTATGGACCCCGTCAAAAAGGTCAAAGAGGTGGGCATGGACCCCGTCAAAAAGGTCAAAGAGGTGGGCATGGACCCCGTCAAAAAGGTCAAAGAGGTGGGCATGGACCCCATCAAAAAGGTCAAAGAGGTGGGCATGGACCCCGTCAAAAAGGTTAAAGAGGTGGGCATGGACCCCATCAAAAAGGTCAAAGAGGTGGGCATGGACCCCGTCAAAGATGTCAAAGAGGTGGGTATGGACCCCGTCAAAGATGTCAAAGAGGTGGGTATGGGCTCCATAATAAAGGGCATAGAGGTGGGTATCAGAGAGAGGAAGGCAGACAACAGGGACCCCGTCAAAAAGTTCAAAGAGGTGGGCATGGACACAAAAAGGTCAAAGAGGTGGGTAAGGACCCCGTCAAAAAGGTCAAAGAGGTGGGTATGGACCCCGTCAAAGATGTCAAAGAGGTGGGTATGGACCCCTTCAAAGATGTCAAAGAGGTGGGTATGGACCCCGTCAAAGATGTCAAAGAGGTGGGTATGGGCTCCATAAAAAAGGTCAAAGAGGTGGGTATCAGAGAGAGGACGGCAGACAACAGGGAATTTGCCTGCCAGATTAGTTCACCCTAATCTGAAAAGATCAACTGTCAATTTGATCATATGAACATTTCACCAAGACAACAGGATATGCACTATGCTTTACTATTACAGTAAATGACATATTGTAATGCATCTAAATTCACAAAACATGTTACAGTATTCTTACTGTTCTACCCTCAGAACAGAAGACCCCATGGTGGTGGTCGTGTGCTGACCGACCAGAACAGAAGACCCAATGGTGGTGGTCGTGTGCCGACCGACCAGAACAGAAGACCACATGGTGGTGGTCGTGTGCTGACCGACCAGAACAGAAGACCCAATGGTGGTGGTCGTGTGCCGACCGACCAGAACAGAAGACCCCATGGTGGTGGTCGTGTGCCGACCGACCAGAACAGAAGACCACATGGTGGTGGTCGTGTGCTGACCGACCAGAACAGAAGACCCCATGGTGGTGGTCGTGTGCTGACCGACCAGCAGGAGTGGGCAGTGGTGGAAATGGTGACGGCCAGGAATGACATACGGCTGTCCGAAATATAACAAGCCATTGTAGCATCCATCAGCCTACCAACAATCACCCGCTTTTTGAAGAGGCACCAGGTATCTATGAAACACCGGGTGAAACATCTGCAGGCAGAGTATGTTCAGGTACAGCACTATATACTGTATTACTGTTACTATTAATGCACATGCTACTTAACTATATCATACTGGAACTATACTGTAAAAATAACAAACTAAAATATATTTTTAGAGGGTGATGGTGCGTGATGCTGTGAACCATCACAAGTATAACTTTGTTGATGAAATGAGCTTCAACCTGGCCAGAACTCGGCGCCGTGGGTGGAACCTCATCGGCCAACGAGCGACCGTCCAAGTGCCTGGACAACGTGGGGGAAACATCTCCATGTGCGCAGCTATCTCTGAAGATGGTGTGGTAGGACGTAAGCCATTACTTGAATCCTGCAATGCTGCACACCTCATTGTGTTCCTCAATGAAATTGAGCAGGCCTGTCAAGGTGAAGGGGTCACCTATGTCATTGTGTGGGACAATAAAAGGTTCCACCATTCAGAGGTGGTTCATGCAGAGGTGGTTCCGGCATGGTTTTGTGACCCTTCACCTGCCCCATACTCTCTTTTCCTCAACCCTATTGAGGATGATTATTTTCAGCATGGAGGGGGAAGGTGTACGATCGCCATTCCTATGAGCGTGCCACCATCCTTCTGGCCATGAATGAGGCATGCAACGACATCAATGCAGAACCAATGGTGGATAAAACTATTAGTCACACCCTGATCTGTTTTACCTGTCCTTGTGCTTGTCTCCACCCCCTTCAGGTGTCACCCATCTTCCCCATTATCCCCTGATAATTTATACCTGTGTTTTCTGTCTGTGCCAGTTCGTCTTGTTTTGTCAAGTCAACCAGCGTGTTGCTCCTGCTGTTTCCTTTTCTCTGTTTTTGCTAGTCCTCCCGGTTTTGACCCTTGCCTGCCTTGACTCTGAACCTGCCTGCCTGACCATACTGCCTGCCCTGACCTCAAACCTGCCTGACCTCTATCTTCTGGACTCTGACCTTGCTATGATCTTTTGCCTGTCCACGACCATTCTCTTGCCTGCCCCTTGGATACTAATAAATATCAGAGACTCGAACCATCTGCCTCCTGTGTCTGCATCTGGGTCTCGCCATGTGCCATTATACAACTAAATTGAAAAGATATCTATTATGGTGATTAAACCAATGTTGTTATTACATTTCACAATAAACTTACACTGCCGTTCAAAAGTTTAGGGTGACTTAGAAATGTCCTTGTTTTTGAATGAAAAGCTCATTTAAATCGTACCCGCAAAACACCAGTCTCAACGTCAACAGTGAAGAGGCGACTCCGGGATGCTGGTGTCTGTGTTCTTTTGCCTATCTTAATCTTTTCCTTTTATTGACCAGTCTGAGATATGGCTTTTTCTTTGCAACTCTGCCTAGAAGACCAGCATCCCGGAGTCGCCTCTTCACTGTTGACGTTGAGACTGGTGTTTTGAGGATGATATTTAATGAAGCTGCCTGTTGAGGACTTGTGAGGCATCTGTTTCTCAAACTAGACACTCTAATGTACTTGTCCTCTTGCTCAGTTGTGCACCGTGGCCTCCCACTCCTCTTTCTATTCTGGTTAGAGCCAGTTTGCTCTGTTATGTGAAGGGAGTAGTACACAGAGTTGTATTAGATCTTCAGTTTCATGGACTAGCCTTCATTTCTCAGAACAACAATAAACTGACGAGTTTGAGAAGAAAGGTCTTTGTTTCTGGCCATTTTGAGCCCTTAACGAACCCACTAATGCTGATGCTCTAGATACTCAACTAGTCTAAAGAAGGCCAGTTTCTTTGATTCTTTAATCAGAACAACATGAACAATATGTTAGCTATGCTAACATATTTGCAAAAGGGTTTTCTAATGATCAATTAGCCTTTTAAAATGATAAACATGGATTAGCTAACACAACGTGCCATTAGAACACAGGAGTGATGGTTGCTGATAATGGGCCTCTGTACGCCTATGTAGATAATCCATAAGAAATCAGCCGTTTCCAGCTACAATAGTCATTTACAACATTAACAATGTCTACACTCTATTTCTGGTTAACTTGATGTTATTTTAATGGACAAAAAATGTGCTTTTCTTTCAAAAACAAGGACATTTCTAAGTGACCCCAAACTTTTGAATAGTAGTGTATATTTTGAATCAATGGTTGTATGGTGAGAGATGTTTACAATCAAAAAAGACTGCGCAGTAACCGGTTTGGAATGAAAGACTGGCTGCGTTACAAGTGTGACTAGTTTGGAGTGTTGTACTTGTGAAAACGGTACCAAAGCGAAAAGAAAAAAAACTGTTAATACCTTTCCGGGCGTTGTAAGATCTGTCAGGCGTCAGCACCGTCTGAACAGGAGAACAAGACCAGAGTGTCAACATAGTCTTGGCCCAGTACATCAACACATTGTTTTGATAGATTCATCATTAAGTGGATTTTAGGGCCAATGTTTCTTTTCCTTTTCACTGTATGGTAATATGTTCCAAGTCAGCTGTGTCCACTTGCCGACGTCAGTTGCCTTATTGCGCAACATAGCAAAACGCTTGTGTGTGTGCGTGTGCAAGTGCGTGTGTGTTATTTGTTTGACAATGACGTGCTCGAGAACGTCTGTCTTCCTGCGGGACTTTGTTAACACGCACTGACAAGCCAAGCTTTGCTGAGATGTGTGTTATGTGTTACTGTGTGTGTGTGTTATGTGTGCGTGTGTGTGCTCACACTTTAGCCTCCCAAATGTTCCCGACGTCAACGTGATCCAAATATGTGTCATCACACTGGTTCTGTTCTGTTGCTGCTCTCTCGCTCTCTCTCTGTCTGTCTGTCAGTCTGTCTGTCTCTCCCTGTCTCTGTCTCTCTCTCTCGCTCTCTCTCTCTCTCTCTTTCTCTCTCTCTGTCTGTCTCTCTCTGTCTCTCTCTGTCTCTCTCTCTTTCTCTGTCTCTCTCTCTCTCTCTGTCTCTCTCTGTCTCTCTCTCTCTCTCTTTCTCTCTCTCTGTCTCTCTCTCTCTTTCAATTCAATTCAATTCAATTCAATTCAAGGGGCTTTATTGGCATGGGAAACATGTGTTAACATTGCCAAAGCAAGTGAGGTAGATATTATACAAAAGTGAAATAAACAATACAAATTAACAGTAAACATTACACATACAGAAGTTTCAAAACAATAAAGACATTACAAATGTTATATTATATATATACAGTGTTGTAACAATGTACAAATAGTTAAAGCACACAAGTTAAAATAAATAAGCATAAATATGGGTTGTATTTACAATGGTGTTTGTTCTTCACTGGTTGCCCTTTTCTTTCTCTCGCTCTCTTTCTCTCTCTCTGTCTCTCTTTCTCTTTCTCTCTCTCTTTCTCTCTCTCGCTCTCACTGTCTCACCTCCCTTGCTTGTACCCTGTTGCAGTCTGTAACTTTGTAGCATTTTTGCGGTTAGTGTCAGGAGACAGGACTCTCCACAATGCAAATTACTAAATGTTCTTAATTAGCAAAACAAGCAAAGGAGCACACACACACACACACACACACACACACACACACACACACACACACACACACACACACACACACACACACACACACACACACACACACACACACACACACACACACACACACACACACACACACACACACACACACACACAGACACACACACACACACCTAGCTAATTAAGCCGGTTTATTGTACAGTCAGTTATTTGCAACACGTACAGGGAGAGTCCTGTCTCCTGACGGACACACATTAAACACACAAGGGCATCATGACACCATACCCAGAAAAAAGGTTGTGTGTGTGTGTGTGTGTGTGTGTGTGTGTGTGTGTGTGTGTGTGTGTGTGTGTGTGTGTGTGTGTGTGTGTGTGTGTGTGTGTGTGTGTGTGTGTGTGTGTGTGTGTGTGTGTGTGTGTGTGTGTGTGTGTGTGTGTGTGTGTTGAGAGAGAGAGAGAGACAGAGAGCAAAGTGACCACAGGCACTCAGATACTGATCAATTACTTTTTCTGACTTGTTACAAAGACACACACACACACAGCTCTGCTGTGCTTTGATTTCACCAATAATGAGATCCCTACGGTGTAGGCGGGGGGACGCACAACAGAACAAAATGGAGATCAGGTAGGAGGAATGGCAGCCATGATAGAAATCTGGGAGTCACATCTAAAGGCAGACCACTGATAGAAACACTACACTGATATACACACTACACGAATAGATACACTACACTGATATACACACTATACTGATATACACACTATACTGATACACTACACTGATATACTACATGAATATACACACTACACTGATAGATACACTACACTAATAGATACACTACACTGATACACTACACTAATAGATACACTACACTGATATACAGAGGGAATTAGAAAATAACTAGATAGTATCAAAGAGAGGGGAGAGAGGAAGAGCGACAGAGGGAGGGGAAGAGAGGAGAGAGAGAGAGAGGGAGAGAGACAGAGAGCGAGAGAGAGAGAGAGAGAGAGAGGACAAAAACACAGACATAACAATCAGATGTGTGACAGTAAACTGACATTAGTTAATGAGGGTCCATGGAGATAAAGGAATGACGCCAGTACAGAATGAAAAAAGAAAAAAATGAATAGGTGAACGATGCTTAAGGGCCTGTGAGAAATGGAAACAAAAATGTGCAACAGGGAAAGTTGGAGAAGGAATGAAAAGAGGAGAAAGGCAGGAAAAGGTGTGAAGGAGAGGAGGGAGGAGAGACAAGATGATGAAAACAGAAAGAGAGAGGACTGTATGAAATAAAGATAGAGAAGGAGGGGATGATAGATAGTATAGCATAGATAGTAGATAGAGAGTAGATGTTATGTTTCCTGCAAGGTGATGTGAAATAAGCCCCAAAATATGCTAAATAGATTAGCACATGTTGCATACCTCACGTGCATGCTGTGTGCATGTGTGAAACTGTGTGTTGATTTTGCTGTTATGGGCATGTGTGATTCAGTGTGGGATGTTCATTGTTGGGTGGATGTGTGAATGAGTCTGTCTGACTGTGTATTGTGTGGGGGCAAGTTGTGACAATTCTGTTGACGTACAACTTCCGTGACCAAAATGTTTATCAGACTGCCCAATCAATTCTCCTTTGACTTTACCCCCCTTCTCCTCTCTGCACTTCCCTCTCTCTATCCCTCTCTCCCCCTCTCTCATTAATATTCATTGATCTCTCTCTCTCTCTCTCTCTCTCTGTCCCTCTCTCTCTCTCTCTCTCTCTCTCTCTCTCTCTCTCTCTCTCTCTCTCTCTCTCTCTCTCTCACTGACTCACTGACTGACTGACTCATTAATATTAATTGATCCAGAAACAGATCCAAGGCACTCTCCCCCTCTCTCGTCTGATTGACTCCAACTCTGCCTCACTGGTGATTGACATGGCTGCCGTCCAATCAAAACCCACTCGGCCCATATTTTAACGTGTGGTTGCGTCATGGTGATGTCTGTTGGCTCACATGTGTTGCATCCAATGGGAATATAATGTTGGCCGGCCGGACACTCCTTGGCGTATGTGTGCGTGTTCTGCGTGACGTTTCATTGAGAGAAGTCAGTATATTTCCTTATTTAGATGAGGAAAGCGAGGGATTAGTCACTAATAGTTAATGTGCTGTTCTGTACTATGGATGTCATCTGAGGGATGATTCTGGTCAAAAGTAGTGCACTATATAGGGAATAAAATGCCATTTGGGACACAACCTAAATGTGATGCTTCTGATGGAACAATACGAACGTCATCTAAGATGGAGGGTAAAGTAGAACGTTATCTTGAGAAATGTTTCTGTGTTGTACATAATATATTTTATATACCGCTTAAAAGTGTCTTCTGTCTGACGGACAGTACATTGAGAGGGAATCAAACCCACCACCCTGGTGTTCAGTATATAACCCCAGAGGGAATCAAACCCACCACCCTGGTGTTCAGTATATAACCCAAGAGGGAATCAAACCCACCACCCTGGTGTTCAGTATATAACCCCAGAGGGAATCAAACCCACCACCCTGGTGTTCAGTATATAACCCCAGAGGGAATCAAACCCACCACCCTGGTGTTCAGTATATAACCCAAGAGGGAATCAAACCCACCACCCTGGTGTTCAGTATATAACCCAAGAGGGAATCAAACCCACCACCCTGGTGTTCAGTATATAACCCCAGAGGGAATCAAACCCACCACCCTGGTGTTCAGTATATAACCCAAGAGGGAATCAAACCCACCACCCTGGTGTTCAGTATATAACCCAAGAGGGAATCAAACCCACCACCCTGGTGTTCAGTATATAACCCCAGAGGGAATCAAACCCACCACCCTGGTGTTCAGTATATAACCCAAGAGGGAATCAAACCCACCACCCTGGTGTTCAGTATATAACCCAAGAGGGAATCAAACCCACCACCCTGGTGTTCCAGTATATAACCCCAGAGGGAATCAAACCCACCACCCTGGTGTTCAGTATATAACCCAAGAGGGAATCAAACCCACCACCCTGGTGTTCAGTATATAACCCCAGAGGGAATCAAACCCACCACCCTGGTGTTCAGTATATAACCCAAGAGGGAATCAAACCCACCATCCTGGTGTTCAGTATATAACCCCAGAGGGAATCAAACCCACCACCCTGGTGTTCAGTATATAACCCAAGAGAGAATCAAATCCACCACCCTGGTGTTCAGTATATGACCCAAGAGAGAATCAAACCCACCACCCTGGTGTTCAGTATATAACCCCAGAGGGAATCAAACCCACCACCCTGGTGTTCAGTATATGACCCCAGAGGGAATCAAACCCACCACCCTGGTGTTCAGTATATAACCCCAGAGGGAATCAAACCCACCACCCTGGTGTTGCTGGTGCCATGCAAATACACTTCCCACAGCAGATGAGGCTCTGTGGGCTGTTTTGTTTTTACGTTGTGTACTGTCGTTGGTTTTGTCATGCTGTGGCTCTAATCGTCTATTAATGGTCTATTTATTCATTCAACAGTCAATCAAGATTCCCCATTTACACTCCCTTATGTATTTCTCGGGACAATGAAACTAAGATGTTTAATGTGGTTCTCTCTATACTCCAGCATTTTGGATTTGATATCAAATGTTTCATGTGAGGCGACAGTACAGAATGTCACCTTTCATTTGAGGGTATTTTCATACATATCTGTTTTACCGTTTAGAAATAAAAACACTTCATATACAATGATGAGTGAGAAAGTTATAGACATACATATCATCCCCCCAAGACATGCTAACCTCCCCTGTTATTGGTAATGGTTAGAGGTAAGTTATAGACATACATATCACCCCCCAAGACATGCTAACCTCCCCTGTTATTGGTAATGGTTAGAGGTAAGTTATAGACATACATATCACCCCCCCAAGACATGCTAACCTCCCCTGTTATTGGTAATGGTTAGAGGTAAGTTATAGACATACATATCACCCCCCCCCCCCCAAGACATGCTAACCTCCCCTGTTATTGGTAATGGTTAGAGGTAAGTTATAGACATACATATCATCCCCCCCCCAAGACATGCTAACCTCCCCTGTTACTGGTAATGGTTAGAGGTAAGTTATAGACATACATATCACCCCCCCAAGACATGCTAACCTCCCCTGTTACTGGTAATGGTTAGAGGTAAGTTATATACATACATATCACCCCCCCAAGACATGCTAACCTCCCCTGTTACTGGTAATGGTTAGAGGTAAGTTATAGACATACATATCACCCTCCCCCCCAAGACATGCTAACCTCCCCTGTTACTGGTAATGGTTAGAGGTAAGTTATAGACATACATATCACCCTCCCCCCCAAGACATGCTAACCTCCCCTGTTATTGGTAATGGTTAGAGGTAAGTTATAGACATACATATCACCCTCCCAAGACATGCTAACCTCCCCTGTTATTGGTAATGGTTAGAGGTAAGTTATAGACATACATATCACCCTCCCCCCCAAGACATGCTAACCTCCCCTGTTACTGGTAATGGTTAGAGGTAAGTTATAGACATACATATCACCCCCCAAGACATGCTAACCTCCCCTGTTACTGGTAATGGTTAGAGGTAAGTTATAGACATACATATCACCCCCCAAGACATGCTAACCTCCCCTGTTACTGGTAATGGTTAGAGGTAAGTTATAGACATACATATCACCCTCCCAAGGCATGCTAACCTCCCCTGTTACTGGTAATGGTTAGAGGTAAGTTATAGACATACATATCACCCTCCCAAGACATGCTAACCTCCCCTGTTACTGGTAATGGTTAGAGGTAAGTTATAGACATACATATCACCCACCCCCCCCAAGACATGCTAACCTCCCCTGTTATTGGTAATGGTTAGAGGTAAGTTATAGACATACATATCACCCCCCAAGACATGCTAACCTCCCCTGTTATTGGTAATGGTTAGAGGTAAGTTATAGACATACATATCACCCCCCCAAGACATGCTAACCTCCCCTGTTATTGGTAATGGTTAGAGGTAAGTTATAGACATACATATCACCCCCCAAGACATGCTAACCTCCCCTGTTATTGGTAATGGTTAGAGGTAAGTTATATACATACATATCACCCCCCCAAGACATGCTAACCTCCCCTGTTACTGGTAATGGTTAGAGGTAAGTTATAGACATACATATCACCCCCCAAGACATGCTAACCTCCCCTGTTACTGGTAATGGTTAGAGGTAAGTTATAGACATACATATCACCCCCCCAAGACATGCTAACCTCCCCTGTTACTGGTAATGGTTAGAGGTAAGTTATAGACATACATATCACCCCCCCCCCCAAGTCATGCTAACCTCCCCTGTTATTGGTAATGGTTAGAGGTAAGTTATAGACATACATATCACCCCCCAAGACATGCTAACCTCCCCTGTTATTGGTAATGGTTAGAGGTAAGTTATAGACATACATATCACCCCCCAAGACATGCTAACCTCCCCTGTTACTGGTAATGGTTAGAGGTAAGTTATAGACATACATATCACCCCCCAAGACATGCTAACCTCCCCTGTTACTGGTAATGGTTAGAGGTAAGTTATAGACATACATATCACCCCCCAAGACATGCTAACCTCCCCTGTTACTGGTAATGGTTAGAGGTAAGTTATAGACATACATATCACCCCCCAAGACATGCTAACCTCCCCTGTTATTGGTAATGGTTAGAGGTAAGTTATAGACATACATATCACCCTCCCCCCCAAGACATGCTAACCTCCCCTGTTACTGGTAATGGTTAGAGTTAAGTTATAGACATACATATCACCCTCCCCCCCAAGACATGCTAACCTCCCCTGTTACTGGTAATGGTTAGAGGTAAGTTATAGACATACATATCACCCTCCCCCCCAAGACATGCTAACCTCCCCTGTTACTGGTAATGGTTAGAGGTAAGTTATAGACATACATATCACCCTCCCCCCCAATACATGCTAACCTCCCCTGTTACTGGTAATGGTTAGAGGTAAGTTATAGACATACATATCACCCTCCCCCCCAAGACATGCTAACCTCCCCTGTTACTGGTAATGGTTAGAGGTAAGTTATAGACATACATATCACCCTCCCCCCCAAGACATGCTAACCTCCCCTGTTACTGGTAATGGTTAGAGGTAAGTTATAGACATACATATCACCCTCCCCCCCAAGACATGCTAACCTCCCCTGTTATTGGTAATGGTTAGAGGTAAGTTATAGACATACATATCACCCTCCCAAGACATGCTAACCTCCCCTGTTATTGGTAATGGTTAGAGGTAAGTTATAGACATACATATCATCCCCCCAAGGCATGCTAACCTCCCCTGTTACTGGTAATGGTTAGAGGTAAGTTATAGACATACATATCACCCCCCAAGACATGCTAACCTCCCCTGTTACTGGTAATGGTTAGAGGTAAGTTATAGACATACATATCACCCCCCAAGACATGCTAACCTCCCCTGTTACTGGTAATGGTTAGAGGTAAGTTATAGACATACATATCACCCTCCCAAGGCATGCTAACCTCCCCTGTTACTGGTAATGGTTAGAGGTAAGTTATATACATACATATCACCCCCCAAGACATGCTAACCTCCCCTGTTACTGGTAATGGTTAGAGGTAAGTTATAGACATACATATCACCCCCCAAGACATGCTAACCTCCCCTGTTACTGGTAATGGTTAGAGGTAAGTTATAGACATACATATCACCCCCCAAGACATGCTAACCTCCCCTGTTACTGGTAATGGTTAGAGGTAAGTTATAGACATACATATCACCCCCCAAGACATGCTAACCTCCCCTGTTATTGGTAATGGTTAGAGGTAAGTTATAGACATACATATCACCCTCCCAAGACATGCTAACCTCCCCTGTTATTGGTAATGGTTAGAGGTAAGTTATAGACATACATATCACCCCCCCCAAGACATGCTAACCTCCCCTGTTATTGGTAATGGTTAGAGGTAAGTTATAGACATACATTTCACCCCCCCCAAGACTTGCTAACCTCCATCACCCCCCCAAGACATGCTAACCTCCCCTGTTATTGGTAGTGGTTAGAGGTAAGTTATAGACATACATATCACCCCCCCAAGACATCTAACTCCTCTAGCTCCACAATGAAATAGGGTGCAGGCCAGGCAGCAGGCTGTTAGCCAACCTGCCAGCTTAGTGGAGTCTGCCAATAGCACAGTCAGTGTAGTCAGCTCAGCCATCCCCATTGAGACTGTGTCTGTGCCTCGACCTGTGTTTTGCCTCGCAAAACTAAACATGGCGGTGTTCGCCTTAGCAATCTCATTAGGATAAAGACCTCCTCCATTCCTGCCATTATTGAAAGAGATCGTGATACCTCACATCTCAAAATAGGGTTACTTAATGTTAGATCCCTCACTTCAAAGGCAGTTATAGTCAATGAACTAATCACTGATCATAATCTTGATGTGATTGGCCTGACTGAAACATGGCTTAAGCCTGATGAATTTACTGTGTTAAATGAGGCCTCACCTCCTGGTTACACTAGTGACCATATCCCCCGTGCATCCCGCAAAGGCGGAGGTGTTGCTAACATTTACGATAGCAAATTTCAATTTACAAAAAATAAAATGACGTTTTCGTCTTTTGAGCTTCTAGTCATGAAATCTATGCAGCCTACTCAATCACTTTTTATAGCCACTGTTTATAGGCCTCCTGGGCCATATACAGCGTTCCTCTCTGAGTTCCCTGAATTCCTATCAGACCTTGTAGTCATAGCAGATCATATTCTAATTTTTGGTGATTTTAATATTCATATGGAGAAGTCCACAGACCCACTCCAAAAGTATTTCGGAGCCATCATCGACTCAGTGGGTTTTGTCCAACATGTCTCTGGACCTACTCACTGCCACAGTCATACTCTGGACCTAGTTTTGTCCCATGGAATAAATGTTGTAGATCTTAATGTTTTTCCTCATAATCCTGGACTGTCGGACCACCATTTTATTACGTTTGCAATCGCAACAAATAATCTGCTCAGACCCCAACCAAGGAGCATCAAAAGTCGTGCTATAAATTCTCAGACAACACAAAAATTCCTTGATGCCCTTCCAGACTCCTTCTGCCTACCCAAGGACGTCAGAGGACAAAAATCAGTTAACCACCTAACTGAGGAACTCAATTTAACCTTGCGCAATACCCTAAATGCAGTTGCACCCCTAAAAACTAAAAACATTTGTCATAAGAAACTAGCTCCCTGGTATACAGAAAATACCCGAGCTTTGAAGCAAGCTTCCAGAAAATTGGAACGGAAATGGCGCCACACCAAACTGGAAGTCTTCCGACTAGCTTGGAAAGACAGTACCGTGCAGTACCGAAGAGCCCTCACTGCTGCTCGATCATCCTACTTTTCCAACTTAATTGAGGAAAATAAGAACAATCCAAAATTTCTTTTTGATACTGTTGCAAAGCTAACTAAAAAGCAGCATTCCCCAAGAGAGGATGGCTTTCACTTCAGCAGTAATAAATTCATGAACTTCTTTGAGGAAAAAATCGTGATCATTAGAAAGCAAATCTTTATCCTCTTTAAATCTGCATATTCCTCCAGGGCTTAGCTGTCCTGGATCTGCACAGCTCTGCCAGGGCCTGGGATCGGGAGAGACACTTAAGTGTTTTAGTACTATATCTCTTGACACAATGATGAAAATAATCATGGCCTCTAAACCTTCTAGCTGCATACTGGATCCTATTCCTACTAAACTACTGAAAGAGCTGCTTCCTGTGCTTGGCCCTCATATGTTGAACATAATAAACGGCTCTCTATCCACCGGATGTGTACCAAACTCACTAAAAGTGGCAGTAATAAAGCCTCTCTTGAAAAAGCCAAACCTTGACCCGGAAAATATAAAAAACTATCGGCCTATATCGAATCTTCCATTCCTCTCAAAAATGTTAGAAAAAGCTGTTGCGCAGCAACTCACTGCCTTCCTGAAGACAAACAATGTATACGAAATGCTTCAGTCTGGTTTTAGACTCCATCATAGCACTGAGACTGCACTTGTGAAGGTGGTAAATGACCTTTTAATGGCGTCAGACCGAGGCTCTGCATATGTCCTCGTGCTACTAGACCTTAGTGCTGCCTTTGACACCATCGATCACCACATTCTTTTGGAGAGACTGGAAACCCAAATTGGTCTACACGGACAAGTTCTGGCCTGGTTTAGATCTTACCTGTCGGAAAGATATCAGTTTGTCTCTGTGAATGGTTTGTCCTCTGACAAATCAACTGTACATTTCGGTGTTCCTCAAGGTTCCGTTTTAGGACCACTATTGTTTTCACTATATATTTTACCTCTTGGGGATGTTATTCGAAAACATAATGTTAACTTTCACTGCTATGCGGATGACACACAGCTGTACATTTCAATGAAACATGGTGAAGCCTCAAAATTGCCCTCGCTAGAAGCCTGTGTTTCAGACATAAGGAAGTAGATGGCTGCAAACTTTCTACTTTTAAACTCGGACAAAACAGAGATGCTTGTTCTAGGTCCCAAGAAACAAAGAGATCTTCTGTTAAATCTGACAATTAATCTTGATGGTTGTAAAGTCATCTCAAATAAAACTGTGAAGGACCTCGGCGTTACTCTTGACCCTGATCTCTCTCTTGACTAACATATCAAGACTGTTTCAAGGACAGCTTTTTTCCATCTACGTAACATTGCAAAAATCTGAAATTTTCTGTCCAAAAATGATGCAGAAAAATTAATCCATGCATTTGTTACTTCTAGGTTAGACTACTGCAATGCTCTACTTTCCGGCTACCCGGATAAAGCACTAAATAAACTTCAGTTAGTGCTAAATACGGCTGCTAGAATCCTGACTAGAACCAAGAAATTTGATCATATTACTCCAGTGCTAGCTTCCCTACACTGGCTTCCTGTTAAGGCAAGGGCTGATTTCAAGGTTTTACTGTTAACCTATAAAGCGTTACATGGGCTTGCTCCTACCTATCTTTCCGAGTTGGTCCTGCCGTACATACCTACACGTACGCTACGGTCACAAGACGCAGGCCTCGTAATTGTCCCTAGAATTTCTAAGCAAACAGCGGGAGGCAGGGCTTTCTCCTATAGATCTCCATTTTTATGGAATAGTCTGCCTACCCATGTGAGAGACGCAGACTCGGTCTCAACCTTTAAGTCTTTACTGAAGACTTATCTCTTCAGTAGGTCATATGATTGAGTGTAGTCTGGCCCAGGAGTGTGAAAGTGAACGGAAAGGCTCTGGAGCAACGAACCGCCCTTGCTGTCTCTGCCTGGCCGGTTCCCCTCTCTCCACTGGGATTCTCTGCCCCTAACCCTATTACAGGGGCTGAGTCACTGGCTTACTGGTGCTCTTTCATGCCGTCCCTAGGAGGGGTGCGTCACTTGAGTGGGTTGAGTTACTGACGTGATCTTCCTGTCTGGGTTGGCGCCTCCCCTTGGTTTGTGCTGTGGTGGAGATCTTTGTGGGCTATACTCGGCCTTGTCTCAGGATTGTAAGTTGGTGGTTGAAGATATCCCTCTAGTGGTGTGGGGGCTGTGCTTTGGCAAAGTGGGTGGGGTTATATCCTTCCTGTTTGGCCCTGTCCGGGGGTATCATCGGACGGGGCCACAGTGTCTCCTGACCCCTCCTGTCTCAGCCTCCAGTATTTATGCTGCAGTAGTTTATGTGTCGGGGGGCTAGGGTCAGTTGGTTATACCTGGAGTACTTCTCCTATCTTATCCAGTGTCCTGTGTGAATTTAAGTATGCTCTCTCTAATTCTCTCGTTCTCTCTTTCTTTCTCTCTCTCGGAGAACCTGAGCCCTAGGACCATACGTCACGGCAAACCGGGCATGATGACTCCTTGCTGTCCCCAGTCCACCTGGCCTTGCTGCTGTTCCAGTTTCAACTGTTCTGCCTGCGGTTATGGAACCCCTACCTGTCCCAGACCTGCTGTTTTCAATTCTTAATGATCGGCTATGAAAAGCCAACTGACATTTATTCCTGATTATTATTTGACCATGCTTGTCATTTATGAACATTTTGAAAATCTTGGCTCTCTCTAATTCTCTCCTTCTCTCTCTCTTTCTCTCTCTCGGAGGACCTGAGCCCTAGGACCATACGTCAGGACTACCGGGCATGATGACTCCTTGCTGTCCCCAGTCCACCTGGCCTTGCTGCTATTCCAGTTTCAACTGTTCTGCCTGCGGTTATGGAACCGCCACCTGTCCCAGACCTGCTATTTTCAACTCTTAATGATCGGCTATGAAAAGCCAACTGAAAATTATTCATGATTATTATTTGACCATGCTTGTCACTTATGAACATTTTGAACATCTTGGCATAGTTCTGTTATAATCTCCACCCAGCACAGCCAGAAGAGGACTGGCCACCCCTCATAGCTTGGTTCCTCTCTAGGTTTCTTCCTAGGTTTTGGCCTTTCTAGGGAGTTTTTCCTAGCCACCGTGCTTCTATACCTGCATTGCTTGCTGTTTGGGGTTTTAGGCTGGGTGTCTGTACAGCACTTCGAGATATTAGCTGATGTACGAAGGGCTATATAAAATAAACTTGATTGATTGATTGATTGATGCTAACCTCCCCTGTTATTGGTAATGGTTAGAGGCTAGCAGGTTTTGGGGGTACAATGTTTTTGCTTCTGTAACTTTCTCACTCATTATTATTGATGATTTGTTGATGATTATCTGTGATCATGGTAATGTCACATTCATGTACAAGAGTTCAGAGACATATTCTATCTTATTTACAATAAAAGTGACTCCAAAATGACCCAGAACATGATTTACCATTCATTTCTATTGGGTACAAAATAATCAGAAACACAACCCAAATCAAAATGCAAATGCATCCGACACATTTGTGGAGTCACAAATTGATGTAGTCATTGTGTCCTTTAAATATGAGACCAAATACTAAACTTGTGAGTACTTTAAAGTTTTAGCTTCACCGTCCAAATAAATACGGAGTGGAGTGTATGCATTGGCCATGAAGCAGCGTTTCCCAAACGTAATAATCAACTCATTACCGGCTTTGTTTATTTGAATCAGCTGCGTAGTGCTAGGGCTAAAACCAAAATGTGCACCCCCTTGGGGAAACAGCCATACAGGCTGTCTGTTCCACACACATTAAGGCTCATATGAAGAAAACACAGGACCGATATGATATTTATGTATATTCATATTATTATCAGTGGCGTAGTGGAGGCTTAACACATATAAACACATAAACCCACATATTGTAAAAAAAATGCATTGAAAATATAGGAAGCGTTAATTTATTCACCACCAAGGGCGATCAGTGTTTACACACCACATTTTTTTTATCACTGCTGTACATGTATGTTTAACTATAATATTATTCAAACAGAGCAGGTGTTTCCTGCATGGTGGTGCCATTCTCTGTCTCCACACTGCTGCTCTTACTGCCATCTGCTTTGAGAGAGTTGGGGAGAGATAAAGGAGTTAGAGAGAGAGAGAGAGAGAAAGAAAGAGAGAGAGATAGCGAGGAGGAAGGAACTATGAGAGCGAGAGGTGGGGAGAGATAAATGAGAGAGTGAGAGAGAATGAGGGAGAAAAAGAGAAAGAGGGGAGGAAGGAATTGTGAGAGAGAGAATGGTGAGGGAAAATAAATAGGAGAGATAGAGAGGGGAGAGAGAGAGAGAGAGACGGGAGAGAGCGATTGGAGGAGGGACAGAGGGAGAAAGAGAAAGCGAGGAGGAAGGAACTGTGAGAGCGAGAGGTGGGGAGAGATAAATGAGAGAGGGAGAGAGAATGAGGGAGAAAAAGAGAAAGAGGGGAGGAAGGGATTGTGAGAGAGAGAATGGTGAGGGAAAATAAATAGGAGAGATAGAGAGGGGAGAGAGAGAGAGAGAGAGACGGGAGAGAGCGATTGGAGGAGGGACAGAGGGAGAAAGGGAGGGAGAAAGAGAGGGAGAAAGAGAGGGAGAAAGAGGGGGAGAAAGAGAGGGAGAAAGAGAGGGAGAAAGAGGAGGAGAAAGAGGGGGAGAAAGAGAGGGAGAAAGAGGGGGAGAAAGAGAGGGAGAAAGAGAGGGAGAAAGAGAGAGAGAGGGAGAAAGAGGGGGAGAAAGAGAAGGAGAAAGAGAGGGAGAAAGAGAGAGAGGGAGAAAGAGAGGGAGAAAGAGAGAGAGGGAGAAAGAGAGGGAGAAAGAGAGGGAGAAAGAGGGGGAGAAAGAGAGGGAGAAAGAGAGGGAGAAAGAGAGGGAGAAAGAGAGGGAGAAAGAGAGGGAGAAAGAGAGGGAGAAAGAGGGGGAGAAAGAGATCAATCAAGTAAAGTATTGTGTGAAAGAGGGACTATGCCTTTTTATTAAAAGAACTATAGTGGTTAAGGTTCAATGTACCTTGTGTTTTCCAGCACTGTATATACAGTATATTTAAAGTGGAACTGACAGAGTTCAAGCAACATGAAATGTTATTAAAATATGTTCATAAACACGCCCAAGAAGAGCATGCGTTTTCTTTTAATTCTGGCAAGCGAGCACTAAGATATGGTCAGTTTCACGTTTTCATAAATTCATAGAATGTTTGGGGATTACATATACTAAGACATTTGTGAAAATATTATCGCGATATAGAGTGGGAAAGCGGCCGTGCGTTTGGACAATTAATAGACACTGCAGTAAATAAAACCCAATGAAAACATGTCCAGGACCTGAGTCTACGCAGACCAGTGTGCCATAGCCAATCAGAGCTACAGCTACATTTTGAACTGGACTGTGTGTTTCCAGGCAGTAGGGCCTGCCATCATTCACTATGAACTGGACTGTGTGTTTACAGGCAGTAGGGCCTGCCATCATTCACTATGAACTGGACTGTGTGTTTACAGGCAGTAGGGCCTGCCATCATTCACTATGAACTGGACTGTGTGTTTCCAGGCAGTAGGGCCTGCCATCATTCACTATGAACTGGACTGTGTGTTTACAGGCAGTAGGGCCTGCCATCATTCACTATGAACTGGACTGTGTGTTTCCAGGCAGTAGGGCCTGCCATCATTCACTATGAACTGGACTGTGTGTTTACAGGCAGTAGGGCCTCCCATCATTCACTATGAACTGGACTGTGTGTTTACAGGCAGTAGGGCCTGCCATCATTCACTTTGAACTGGACTGTGTGTTTCCAGGCAGTAGGGCCTGCCATCATTCACTATGAACTGGACTGTGTGTTTCCAGGCAGTAGGGCCTCCCATCATTCACTATGAACTGGACTGTGTGTTTCCAGGCAGTAGGGCCTGCCATCATTCACTATGAACTGGACTGTGTGTTTACAGGCAGTAGGGCCTGCCATCATTCACTATGAACTGGACTGTGTGTTTCCAGGCAGTAGGGCCTGCCATCATTCACTATGAACTGGACTGTGTGTTTACAGGCAGTAGGGCCTGCCATCATTCACTATGAACTGGACTGTGTGTTTACAGGCAGTAGGGCCTGCCATCATTCACTATGAACTGGACTGTGTGTTTACAGGCAGTAGGGCCTGCCATCATTCACTATGAACTGGACTGTGTGTTTTCCAGGCAGTAGGGCCTGCCATCATTCACTATGAACTGGACTGTGTGTTTCCAGGCAGTAGGGCCTGTCATCATTCACTATGAACTGGACTGTGTGTTTCCAGGCAGTAGGGCCTGCCATCATTCACTATGAACTGGACTGTGTGTTTCCAGGCAGTAGGGCCTGCCATCATTCACTATGAACTGGACTGTGTGTTTCCAGGCAGTAGGGCCTGCCATCATTCACTATGAACTGGACTGTGTGTTTCCAGGCAGTAGGGCCTGTCATCATTCACTATGAACTGGACTGTGTGTTTCCAGGCAGTAGGGCCTGCCATCATTCACTATGAACTGGACTGTGTGTTTCCAGGCAGTAGGGCCTGCCATCATTCACTATGAACTGGACTGTGTGTTTCCAGGCAGTAGGGCCTGCCATCATTCACTTTGAACTGGACTGTGTGTTTCCAGGCAGTAGGGCCTTCCATCATTCACTATGAACTGGACTGTGTGTTTCCAGGCAGTAGGGCCTGCCATCATTCACTATGAACTGGACTGTGTGTTTCCAGGCAGTAGGGCCTGCCATCATTCACTTTGAACTGGACTGTGTGTTTCCAGGCAGTAGGGCCTGCCATCATTCACTTTGAACTGGACTGTGTGTTTCCAGGCAGTAGGGCCTGCCATCATTCACTATGAACTGGACTGTGTGTTTCCAGGCAGTAGGGCCTGCCATCATTCACTATGAACTGGACTGTGTGTTTCCAGGCAGTAGGGCCTGCCATCATTCACTATGAACTGGACTGTGTGTTTCCAGGCAGCAGCAACAGCGTGACTTTAGATCATTAGAACACAGTCACCTAAAGACACAAAATACACCTGAAAGGATTTCTGCAGTAATGTACCACAGGAGTCCTGTTACATTTGGGAACTTTACAGTCCCATTGATCAAACAACCATGAACAGGTAGGTTCTCTACCTCAGTTACACTTTAACAACAACAAGACCAACAACTAATGCTAGCCAGAGCGAGATGAGCTCCAATCTAACGAGGGAACTTTAGATAAATTCTGTCAAACTTTTTCAGCTATTTAACAGTCAAAATGTCACTGATAAACGATGGGGAATAGTAAGTAACCTGCTGGTCCTCCTGCAGCTTGCCTGCCGATGCATGCTGTCCCAACAAAGTACCCTAGCTGGCTAACGTTGGCTAGCTTACTAGCTACTTCCAGATGTAAACGAGAGAACAGCTGACTCTGACCATTTGACTCGCCCTAGCAGAGCTGGTTAGGCTGTTTACATGTTATCTAGAAACAGTGCCTCCCAAGTGGATGCAGCAAACAGTGTACCAAGCAGGCCTGATGTGATTTACAACCTGATGGCAATATTTTTGGGACCACCGAGAAATGTATTGGTGAATTATATTAATCATGCATTGAGCTGCATCCATGTATTCTGCCAACAATGCCTTAGTGTACGGCATGGAACGTTGAGTTAAATATACCCTATTTTAAAACCTCTTATGAAGTTGGTAACATAAACTGGGAATTTGATATGTTTTATTGATATGATTGTCTGTTTGTTTCATATCTGCAAAGTAGCTAAAACGCTGTCAGTTTCACATTAAGAGACTGTTGTATTACTGATATACTGTATATTAAGATACTATTGTAATACTGATGTACTGTACATTAAGAGACTATTGTAATATTGATGTCCTGTACATTAAGAGACTATTGTAATACTGATGTACTGTACATTAAGATACTATTGTAATATTGATGTACTGTACATTAAGAGACTATTGTAATACTGATGTACTGTACATTAAGAGACTATTGTAATATTGATGTACTGTACATTAAGAGACTATTGTAATATTGATGTACTGTACATTAAGAGACTATTGTAATACTGATGTACTGTACATTAAGAGACTATTGTAATATTGATGTACTGTACATTAAGAGACTATTGTAATATTGATGTACTGTACATTAAGAGACTATTGTAATATTGATGTACTGTACATTAAGAGACTATTGTAATATTGATGTACTGTACATTAAGAGACTATTGTAATACTGATGTACTGTACATTAAGATACTATTGTAATACTGATGTACTGTACATTAAGAGACTATTGTAATATTGATGTACTGTATATTAAGATACTATTGTAATATTGATGTACTGTACATTAAGAGACTATTGTAATACTGATGTACTGTACATTAAGAGACTATTGTAATATTGATGTACTGTACATTAAGAGACTATTGTAATATTGATGTACTATACATTAAGAGACTATTGTAATATTGATGTACTGTATATTAAGAGACTATTGTAATATTGATGTACTGTATATTAAGATAATTTTGTAATATTATTGTACTGTACATTAAGAGACTATTGTAATACTGATGTACTGTACATTAAGAGACTATTGTAATATTGATGTACTGTACATTAGGAGACTATTGTAATACGGATGTACTGTATATTAAGAGACTATTGTAATATTGATGTCCTGTACATTAAGAGACTATTGTAATACTGATGTACTGTACATTAAGAGACTATTGTAATATTGTTGTACTGTACATTAAGAGACTGTTGTAATATTGATGTACTGTACATTAAGAGACTATTGTAATACTGATGTACTGTACATTAAGAGACTATTGTAATATTGATGTACTGTACATTAAGAGCCTATTGTAATATTGATGTACTGTACATTAAGATACTGTTGTAATACTGATGTACTGTATATTAAGAGACTATTGTAATATTCATGTACTGTACATTAAGAGCCTATTGTAATATTGATGTACTGTACATTAAGAGACTATTGCAATATTGATGGTGTTACATGGTAACTAATATCATCTACAAATGGACATTTGCCTGGAAGACGACTTACACAATGAAGAGAGTATTGGTGTTTGTGTTTGTGTGTGTGTGTGTGTGTGTGTGTGTGTGTGTGTGTGTGTGTGTGTGTGTGTGTGTGTGTGTGTGTGTGTGTGTGTGTGTGTGTGTGTGTGTGTGTGTGTGTGTGTGTGTGTGTGTGTGTGTGTGTGTGCGTGCGTCCCTCTGGACTTTCCAAGGCTGATATCCAAATCCTTCAAATGATACGCCGACGCAAATAATTTTTTCAAAACAAAGTTCAGTATTTATTCTTTATATAATGTTGCCTCTTTCCTTCCACAGTGAGACAGATGACAGCAGAAGACAACTCAATCTCCTCACACAGTCAAGTAGATACCAAAATATTGTTTTCTCACACATACACTCTCTCTCACATTCTCTCACTCGGTCAAGCAGACATGTTTCATTTACAGTCCAATCATTGGGTAAAATGGTATGACTGGGGCTTTGGTCGTCTGAAAGTGACCTGACTGTCATGGCCACAGAAGAGCACCGAGGCCCAGTTTGACCTCACCCTAATGGCTGACATATATGGACGGACACAGTGTTACCACAGCAGAACAGAACACAAACCAATCCCTGGACTCTCTTATTAGTGAACAGCGTATTGTTGAGTCCATAGAATCCTATTTATATGGTTGACTCACATGTATTGAAAGGCTGTGTCCCAAAGGGCACCTTACTCCGTATTTAGTGGTCTACATTTGACCGAGAGCCATGCATAGGGGACAGGGTGCCATTTGGGATGCAACCCAAATCTCCAACTGAATAACATAGGAACTGCTTTTCTTTAAAAGCGAGGTGATTTCATAAAGCACAGTCTATGTAACTACTGTAACAGAAATAGATTGGAAGAAGGACATTACATGGAGCTGTAAGACTCTCTCTGTCTGTCTGTCTCTCTGTCTGTCTCTCCGTCTGTCTCTCCGTCCGTCTGTCCGTCTGTCTGTCTGTCTGTCTGTCTGTCTGTCTGTCTGTCCGTCCGTCCGTCCGTCCGTCCGTCTGTCTGTCTGTCTGTCTGTCTAACCACTTCGTCTAGAAACTCATAACTTAAGGTAGGTGTGTGTGTGTGTGTGTGTGTGTGTGTGTGTGTGTGTGTGTGTGTGTGTGTGTGTGTGTGTGTGTGTGTGTGTGTGTGTGTGTGTGTGTGTGTGTGTGTGTGTGTGTGTGTGTGTGTGTGTGTGTGTGTGTGTGTGTGTGTGTGTGTGTGCCTCTGTTCTCCTCCTACTCATACCCTATCTCAGCCTGTCCTTGTCCTCTTCACCTCTACTGAAAACATCTCTGTAAAAGGAACGCTCTCTCCTCCCTCCCTCCTTCCTCCCCTCTTTCTCTCTCTCCTTCTTCCTTCCGCTCCCTCCTTTAATTTCTCTCTCCCTCTTCAGAGGGATGGAGCACTCAGGGGTGAGTGCTTTACAGAAACAGGTGACCGGTAGGATAGAGAAAGGAAGCGAGAGAGACAGAGAGAGAGGGGAGGAAGGAGGGAGGGATGATTTGTCAGCACGCCTACCCACCCTCCTACAAAGCCTTGTAGAAACTCAGACAAAACGAGTAGGAAGAAAGGAAGAGGAGAGGAAGTCTGTTTTTGGTCACCTCCTCAGAGGTCCTCCTCCTTTCTCTGACGTTGCTTCAGCTGTCCGCCAATCAGATTCCAGTCTCTCTTTTTAACTGTCTTCCGTCGATCACTGGTCGCCAAGGCATGAGTAGGTCAGTCAGTCTATCTCTGTTAGCAAGTCAAGGAATTATGTCTCTCTGTGAGTCAGCAAAGTCTGTGAGTAAAAATTTGGTCCCTCTGTTCTGTCCGTCTGTCTATCAATCTCAGTAAAGCCACAATGTAGCTCTCCTTGTCTCTCCCTGCTGGGAAACTGCCAGGCTTTTCCATCCATTCATTCTGTGCCAGGCTCTCTGAGCTCAGTAGTCCAGAACAGTCCTATTAGAATAATATGGCTGGTCAGTACTAGTCGGTCTTATTGGTTTGGAGTCCAGTCCAGTCCAGTCATCACCTGCGCCTTTCTATGTCTCTTTCAGTTCCAGTTCTAGATCTCTTCTTGGGTTCTATACAGATCAGTCACTGGTTGATTATTCTGAGTTTAACTAAGTTGATTCTTCTGAGTTGAACTAAGTTGATTCTTCTGAGTTGGTCTAAGTTGATTCTTCTGAGTTGGACTAAGTTGATTCTTCTGAGTTGGACTAAGTTGATTCTGCTTAGTTGGACTAAGTTGATTCTTCTTAGTTGGACTAAGTTGATTCTTCTGAGTTGGACTAAGTTGATTCTGCTTAGTTGGACTAAGTTGATTATTCTTAGTTGGACTAAGTTGATTCTACTGAGTTGGACTAAGTTGATTCTGCTTAGTTGGACTAAGTTGATTCTGCTTAGTTGATGTGGGGGGGGGGGTATTATACTGGAGATATTGGGGTGGGTATGATAGACAGTATTGGGGGGCTGGGTTGAAAACATTTAATTTGTTTGTTTACTCATCATCAAGTTGTTTGGCTAAAGGACTGACTAGCAGTCATTGGCTCCGTCTGAAATGGCTCCCTGTTCCCTATGTAGTGCAGTGTCAAAAGTAGTGCACTACTTTCACCTTCCAAAGAAGTGAGTGAGCATTCCAAGAGAGAGAACAAAGAACTTAAAGAGATCAATTATTGATCAAGTAAAATCAGTTTGAAACACAACAGCTGCTGCTGCACCCAAAGAAAAGTCTCACAAACGTTATTCAGAATCTCAATAGGTCTTTTTATCTCTCAAACTGGTCATTCACTGGTCACGTCATGCATTCCGTCAATGACATCACAAACAAACAGCGATAGCCAATCAGAACAGCGACTGACACTGCCAGACAGGAAGCATCCTTCCCCTGTGGCTTCTATGGTGATGATGTCATATTTACAGGACATGAAGTTATACAAAGACTGAACTTGAATACCTGAAGTGATTGCTTGTTTCTCCTATTCAGTATCTCATGGTCAAGGGCCAGTACTGTCATTTTCTCTCTCTCTTTCTTTCTTAATTTCACCGTGTCTCACATTCCTTTGCTTTATTTATATTGCCTGCGCTGTCCTTGCTCCCTCTCTTCCGTTCTCTTTATTATTGAGAATCTCGACAACCCTCTCTCCCTCGCTCTCTGTCCTTTCCTGTTGCGCTTTCTTCTCTTCTCTTCCACCTTCTCTGTCCTCTAGCTTCTTCCTTTGGTAACTTTTTAACTCATCACTCTCTCTGCCTTTCTGTCTCTCTACCTTTACATATCTCTCTACATATCCTCTCTCTGTGTCTTTCTGTCTCTCTACCTTTACCTATCTCTCTAAATATCCTCTCTCACCTTCTCGCACGCTGGTGACTGCCTCTCTTTCATTCCTTCATCCCTTCTTTCTCTCTCTCCTTAGCTATTTTTCTGTAAACAATCCATTATAAAGTAGGCATCATGGTAGACAACATGTAAGAAGGATATCCCAACTGCTCTGCACCATCAAGTACACCTACCGATTTACAGTACAGTTGTCAGAGTTCGTACAACAGTAGAAATGTAGTTACTGTCGTAACTGTAATCATAGCACTTGTAGTAGCAGACGTATTCGGAATAGTAGTAGTTGTAGTAACATGCATATAATAGTCATAGCACTTGTAGTTGTAATATTCCTCCAAGTGACAACAGTTACAGCAGTCGCAACAGTAAGTAGCACTGGTATTAGCTGTAGAGCGTTACAGGTGACCACTGACCCCTGATTGCAGGCGTCGTCACGGCAACCAACACACCAGACAGGTGAGATGCACCTGTTGTAGTAACAGCCTTGGTTGACTACTGTACTGTACTATATTGTACTATGTACAATAGTGTACTATGTACTGTCAGCCATTGTTGTTTAACCCTGCATTAAGTTAGAAGTAACAATCCAACCCCCCCCTTTGTATCCCCTGCTGTCATGTACTACTGACAGAGATAGAGGTTATCCAGTAGGACATCAGAGGGTTAACTAGGGAGGTACAGAGTCTTTAACAAGGGGTTCCCCATGCCCTAAGAGGGGCCGGGGCAAAGACAGGAACGGGAAGTGGGTACTTAAAGTCTGATTCAGCCAAATATGAGGTGTAGATTGATGGAGACGGCGAGTAGCGAGAGGGCGAGGAGGAGTGAGAGAGAGGGGGATGATGTTGGGGAGGAGGAGTTGGGAGGGAGGCCATCGAAGTCAGGCGGACACTCGAGCTCGAAGCATCGCAGCGTGGTGCCGGCGTCCTCGTTCTCATAGTTCGCCCAGTACTCCTCAGCGTCGAGTTTGGGTAGCGCTGCCTCTTCCTCGCCGAGCTCGTACTTGACATTGGTGGAGGTCAAAATGGGTGGGTTGTTCTTCCCTTGGGGGAACGGGAAGGCCTTGATGGTCTCGGAGCTCTTCTCGAACACTGCCTTGGTCTGGGACTGGGGCTTGTGCTTGGAGAACCACCATCTTGTCTTGGTGCTGAAGGTCCTCGTGGTGGAGCCGGCCAGGGTGCCGGGGTCGGGGAGAGGGCAGAGGGCGAAGTCCATCTCACGGAGGAAGCGGAGGTCCATCCCGCGGCGGGGGGACGGGGAGGAACACAACAGCTCGGACGATGAGACACGCGCGCCACGGAACCACTCCCACAGGGGGAGGGCCTCGCAGCCACAGGACCAGGGGTTCCCATTGAGACGGAGGAACTCGATGCCCTGGGTGTCACGGAGAGCCTGGCCGGGGAGCTCAGCCAATGAGTTGTTGAACAGGAAAAGCATGGTGAGGCGTCCGAGGTCGCGGAACGCCCGGCGGTTAACCTGGCGCACACGATTGTCGTGGAGAAGAAGGCGGTCCAGGTTGACCAGGCCACGGAACACGTTCTCCGACAGAGTACGGATACGGTTTCCATGCAAGAAGAGCTGGCTCAGGTTGATGAGGTCAGAGAAGAGGTCATCCTGGAGGAAGTGGAGCTGGTTCTCCTACAAGGACGAAACAGGAAACAGGAAGAGGAAGTGGTCAGGTGGGGTCAGGTGATGATGGGCTACATTTCAGTAGTGGTGAGGTGAGAACATTTACACCTTCCACTAAAGGGCATCTCATAACTATCACTGATGCAGCATGATTTGAATCATGATACAACATGATGTAATTGTGATTGTGATGATATAAAATGATGTAATTGTGATTGTGATGATATAAAATTATGTAATTTTCACAGCTATGAGAATTCCCTGTAGTGTGTGTGTATGCGTGTTGTGTGTGTATACATATGTGCCCGTGTGTGCGTGAATATATGCGTACTGCCCCTACCTGCAGGTAGAGGAACTGCAGGCTGTACAGCTTGTGGAACAGGTCGTGGGGCAGGGCGGTAAGCTTGCAGCGGTGCATGTGGAGACTCTGGAGTTTCTCCAGGCCCCTGAAGGCCCCTCCTTCCAGCCTGCGCAGGTGAGAGTTGTCCCCCAGGTCCAGCTCCTCTAGATCTCTCAGCTCACTGAAGGAGCCAGCCTCAATCCACGTGATGTTGTTGGAGAACAGCCACAGGACCTATAGGGGAGAGGGAGGAAGAGAGGGAGGGAGGGAGAGTGTGAATATCAATATGTATTCTAGGGTCAGGTATTATTCTATGGTCATATTGTAGGTAAGACTCTGGACTCAAACTCAAAAAGAAAAACAAGGGTTGGGAGCAAACATAGAGGCAGAGAGAGTTAGAAAGAGAGAGAAGTCAAAAGAATCACACACTCAAACACACACCATGTCTCATTTAAACACTCTATAGTCTCTTACCTGAGTCCCGAAGCCGAAAGAGCCGACTCTAAGCTCCGTAATTCGGTTGTTCTGTAGGAACACGCGCTGCGAGTCGTAGGGCACGCCAACGGGCACGGAGGTGAAGTTCTGCGCCTGGCAGCTCACGGTCATGGGAGTCGGGTAGCACACGCACAGATGCGGGCACGCCGCCGACGGACCGGGCTTGCCGAGGACCAGCCACACCACCAGCCACAGGGAGAGGCCGCCTGGGAGAGAGAGGGAAGAGGGGAGAAGTGAGTCTAGATGTGGGGTCGGGAAGGCGAAGCTAGCGGGAGCTGTCCGATAGCTGTGGTTCTGAAACTGTTTGGTGGTGGCCCGGATGTCAAACTGCTGCTGGAAATGTGGCAGTTGAATCTCAATACAGCTGATCAGTCAAATCTCAGATCACAATCAAAGTGTTGCTTATGTACCAAAATAGTTATGGATGCAGCAATAGTTTTTTCTCCCCCACATCAGTTTAAATTGTCACGTTTGAATACGGATATATGAGGAAAAGATAGCTGGAGCTGTCCAGTAACAACGGTGCTGAAACCGTTGACGCAGACACTCAACTGCCGCACTAAACCACATTGCTACCTTCAGTTGATGCAAAATACTTTATGCAAAGCCTTTGTCTAATCTGAATACCTAAAATGTATCATTTTGAAATTTTCGAGAACATTCGCAAAATATAATAATAATAATAATAATAATTGATAATTCAATCATATTGATGGAATGAGACTGTCATTTTAATACTGATTAAATAATTAACGCTCAATTTAGACAATATGAAGCTCAGTTAATTCATAATCAGTAAAGATTACAGCATCATGAGACCATATGATGACAGAGATGACGAGATGACTTTAAAAGGCGTGATTGAGTAACCAAGTCTGTGCGTAAAACTGCCTGTCTCTCTTTGCTTGCGTAAGGCATTACGCACGGCAGTATCTCAAAGTAAACCCAAGTACATCGTATCTAAAACTATTACAAACATATGAAAAGTCTAAGTTAAGTTCCATATCTTACACTGGCGATATCTATCTATTGAATAGTTGCAAAGTAGGCCTACATCATAAAGTAAAATCAAAGTACAATCATAGCAAAATTGCAAGTTTAAAATGTCCAGTACTAAATCTATTTTACGAACGTATTGGAATTACAATCCATGTTGATGACTGCATGTAACATGGCTGCACAGCACACATGTTGTTGAAATATTATCTGTGAATCACGCATTCCATTTCTAACTGGGTGAATGATTCCCAAACTATCAAATAAGATACTTTGTCAAAGTCATAGTAGCCTAACTTAATGCACAACACCTCTTACACAATTACATCAGAAGACAAACAGAATAGAACGGGAAACCGTTAGAAAAGTGGTAGAAATAGTTCAACTGGAGGAAGGATTCTCAAAACTATCAAGTAAGATACTTTCTAAAAGTCATAGTAAATAATGCACAACAGTATAAACCAATAGATGGCGGTAAGAAAATCCGTAGAAACTTACTTTTGCAGGTGCGCATGAATGAGCATTGTCTGCTCCGAGCGGTTGTAGGGGTGTCCATTTCAAACCAAAGCCGAAAGCGAGTTAGCCTGAGAGGGTGAAATACTGCCTGCTATCTCCGCTGACTGGTACTCTGGACGATTGGTTCCCGAGTCGGAGCGACTGAGAGAGTACCGAATGTTGGCTCCCGGTGTCCCATTTATACTCGAGAATCCCGTTAGCGCCTACGGTTGTGGGCACAACGGAATCCCCTACGTCACGGGCCAAGATCGAGGGAGGGGGGGGGGGGGGGGGGTAATTGAGAGAAGAAAAAAAACGGAAAGAGAAGGGGCGGTGCACTGTGCGTGCGGGTGATGAGAGGATTCTTGGAGAGACCACGCGCGCAACCGCAGATAGCCTAGAGGACAGCGCTCCAAGATAGAGTCGATTCAGACAGACTCACGCGGGAGGGAGGGAGGGATGGAGTGAGTGATTGATTGAGTGAGTGAGAGGAAGGGAGGGAGGTATTGAGGCACGATGCCCGGTAATGACTGCGCTTTGTGGAGGAGCGGAGGACGGGTAGAGAAAGCAGCACTAGGTTCGCTGCTTGGCTCGCGATCAGAAGCCTCTATGGTCTGTTTCCGGGCGGCAACGGCACGCCTCAGAGAGAGGGGGAATAGCGAGATGAACGGAGAGCGATAGAATAGAAGGAAGAGAGAGGAAAGGAGATCAGTGGGGGAAAACTAAATTTGATTAAACAGAAGGAGGGGGGGACATTTACCTACTGCCAAACGGAGGTTGTTGCACAGACATTTATGAATGAATAATTTTACTTAGCCTATAAGGAGTGGAGACTTAGTCAATAAAACCCACAGCACTCTCATATGTGCCGAAATAGTTGGTGACATGCGACATGAGACAGGAATGAATGAGTAGTCTTAGATATTATGAGTGGGACACATTCAGGTTAAGAGATACAGAAGGACTTTGGAAAGTGTAGGTGGGGGTTCTAACGATATAATTGGGATTATCATCATATGGATCCAACTGGCTAATTGGTCAAACTCAGAACGTGTTGGTGTCATTAGTGTTGGTGTCATTAGTGTTGGTGTCATTAGTGTTGGTGTAACTGGTCTGTCCAGCATAGTGTTACGCTCATGTGGTGCTGTATACTTTCAAGCCAACCCAATGACAACCCCTGAAGACTGACTTGCTTTAGCTCTCTAGGCTTTAGTTCAGCGGACTAACACAGTCTTGTGGTGCACAGGAGACCCAGTCGGCTACATACAGACAGACACATAAAGAGATAGACAGACAAACGTAGACAGACAGGCTTTAGCTCAGCGGGCTAACTCAGTCTTGTGACATGCAGGAACCCCGGATTCCCCTGCCTCTCCCACACTATCAACTGATTGCGTTAGTTCCCTAGGCTTTAGCTCAGCAGGCGAACACAGTCTTGTGGCACTCAGAAGACCCAGATTTTAACCCGTCAGTCACATGTAAAGAGATAAAGGAACAGCCAGTTAATAAAATAAAGGAACAGCCAGTTAATAAAATAAAGGAACAGCCAGTTAATAAAATAAAGGAACAGTCAGTTAATAAAATAAAGGAACAGCCAGTTAATAAAATAAAGGAACAGCCAGTTAATAAAATAAAGGAACAGCCAGTTAATAAAATAAAGGAACAGTCAGTTAATAAAATAAAGGAACAGTCAGTTAATAAAATAAAGGAACAGTCAGTTAAACAGGTAAAGGAACAGTCAGTTTAACAGATAAAGGAACAGTCAGTTAATCAAATAAAGGAACAGTCAGTTAAACAGATAAAGAAACAGTCAGTTAAACAGATAAAGGAACAGTCCGTTAAACAGATAAAGGAACAGTCAGTTAATCAGATAAAGGAACAGTCAGTTTAACAGATAAAGAAACAGTCAGTTAATCAGATAAAGGAACAGTCAGTTTAACAGATAAAGGAACAGGCAGTTAATCGGATAAAGGAACAGGCAGTTTAAGAGATGAAGGAACAGTCAGTTTAACAGATAAAGGAACAGGCAGTTAATCAGATAAAGGAACAGTCAGTTAAACAGATGAAGGAACAGTCAGTTTAACAGATAAAGGAACAGGCAGTTAATCGGATAAAGGAACAGTCAGTTAATCAGATAAAGGAACAGTCAGTTAATCAGATAAAGGAACAGTCAGTTAATCAGATAAAGGAACAGTCAGTTTAACAGATAAAGGAACAGTCAGTTAATCGGATAAAGGAACAGTCAGTTTAACAGATAAAGGAACAGGCAGTTAATCGGATAAAGGAACAGGCAGTTTAACAGATAAAGGAACAGGCAGATAATCGGATAAAGGAACAGGCAGTTT
Organism: Salvelinus namaycush; assembly: GCF_016432855.1. Classification (NCBI taxonomy): domain Eukaryota; kingdom Metazoa; phylum Chordata; class Actinopteri; order Salmoniformes; family Salmonidae; genus Salvelinus; species Salvelinus namaycush. Next base: position 88,690 of record NW_024061306.1, on the reverse strand, counting down.
AACAGATAAAGGAACAGGCAGTTAATCAGATAAAGGAACAGTCAGTTTAACAGATAAAGGAACAGGCAGTTAATCGGATGAAGGAACAGTCAGTTTAACAGATAAAGGAACAGGCAGATAATCGTATAAAGGAACAGGCAGTTTAACAGATAAAGAAACAGTCAGTTAATCAGATAAAGGAACAGTCAGTTAAACAGATAAAGGAACAGGCAGTTAATCGGATAAAGGAACAGGCAGTTTAAGAGTGAATCAGATGAGTGATGGAGGAAATCCATGTTGTTGTTTTACACCTCCTCCTCCTGAAGATCTGGACCTCAGTACTCTACTGCCCACTACCATGATGCATGAATAAACCACACACACACACACACACACACACACACACACACACACACACACACACACACACACACACACACACACACACACACACACACACACACACACACACACACACACACACACACACACACACACACACACACACACACACAGGCTTTCCCTTATCACTCCTACACACACCACCCGCTCTGTGTGTGTGTGTGTGTGTGTGTGTGTGTGTGTGTGTGTGTGTGTGTGTGTGTGTGTGTGTGTGTGTGTGTGTGTGTGTGTGTGTGTGTGTGTGTGTGTGTGTGTGTGTGTGTGTGTGTGTGTGTGTGTGTGTGTGTGTGTGTGTGTGTGTGTGTGTGTGTGTGTGTGTGTGTGTGTGTGTGTGTGTGTGTGTGTGTGTGTGTGTGTGGATGCATTTGCTTCATGGATGCATGCTTGATTTGTGTGTGTGTGGGTATTTGTGAACGTGTTTGTGTGAGTGTGTTTTTGTGTGTTTGTGTGTTTTTTAATGTGGCCATTCCAATATCTGTGAATAATTGATGTTTGTGACATAGACACATAGAAATAGAGGCTTCCCCCTGCCACCCACACCACCACCAGCTGTACATAGTTTGCCTTCATGTGTGAGTGTGCGTGCGTCTCTCTCTCTATCTGTCTGTACAGTGTCCGCCCATCATGTCTTGCACAGCGAAACTCAACATCTCTGATCCTAACCAACTGGAAATAACCTTCCACCTGATCAGATAATCAATCGGATGATTGAAGTGTTGCTACAAAGTTGCTCTCTCCAGATGAAGTCACACAGTCCCACTGTCATAAAGACCCCGTTGAGAGTGAGGTGGGTGAGTGGGGGGGGGTGGATGAAGGGGGCGAGGGGCGGTGCGTGTGTGCTACCAGAGGTGACGGTGGGGCTGGTGTCCGTCCCTCTGATCTGAGGTGTGTGGTGAGGGTCGAGCGAGTCGATGTTCACCGCTGAGCCAACACACCCCTGGGGTCTGAAGACAGATGGGGAAACAGGTGGACACACACGATCAGGTACAGTACACACACACACGATCAGGTACAGTATACACACACACGGTCAGGTACAGTACACACACACACGGTCAGGTACAGTATACACACACACGGTCAGGTACAGTATACACACACACGGTCAGGTACAGTACACACACACACGGTCAGGTACAGTATACACACACACGGTCAGATACAGTACACACACATACGGTCAGGTACAGTACACACACACACGGTCAGGTACAGTATACACACACATGGTCAGATACAGTACACACACACACGGTCAGGTACAGTATACACACACATGGTCAGGTACAGTATACACACACATGGTCAGATACAGTACACACACACACGGTCAGGTACAGTACACACACACACGGTCAGGTACAGTACACACACACACGGTCAGGTACAGTACACACACACACGGTCAGGTACAGTATACACACACACATTCATACAGTTTACAGACGTGGAGAAACACACACACTCCCAGTCAGACACAGAAGCATCTTTGACTTCCGCTCTGCAGCTCACTGCTATAAGGACCAAACTATTGAGCTTTTTCATTTCATATAGTCTTGCTCCTTTCCCCTCTCTCTCTCACTCTCGCTCTCGCTCTCTCGCTCATCATTCCTTTTGTCTCTCTCTCTTTCATTCACACTGTCCTCTACAGGAGTTTTCTTTCCTAGCCTTGGCGTCACAACTTCCGATTCACCATATCTAATTTCACTTCCTTCGATGGCATGTGTGCACTTGCATGACTGGAGAGTGTAGACACACACTCTATCGTAGACACACACTCTATCGAAGCATTGTGTAGTGTATACCTTCTGCACAGGATGTGTGTGTGTGTGTGTGTGTGTGTGTGTGTGTGTGTGTGTGTGTGTGTGTGTGTGTGTGTGTGTGTGTGTGTGTGTGTGTGTGTGTGTGTGTGTGTGTGTGTGTGTGTGTGTGTGTGTGTGTGTGTGTGTGTGTGTGTGTAGAAGCCCTTTTTCTCAACTGAATGGAATTTCAGTTGACTTAGATGTGACCTCAGCTCAGCTCTGCTGTGTACTCTCCATTATCCCTCAGCTGTAATAGACTGTATGCGTCTGAAACGGCACCCTTTTCCCTGTATCGTGCCCTACTTTTGACCAGGGTCCATAGGGCTGTGCTCAAAAGTAGTGCACTACAGTATATCATTTTTGACAAAGCCAAAGTCTCAAGGCAACATTATTGGCTTGATTGTCTCTATGCTGCTCTGTGCCGTTATGAAGAAGTAGTAGACACTCCCAGCCATCCAATGAAGAGTTGATCGTGTTCACGACTGTAGTTTTGTCAAGTTGAATTTCCTGTTGATCAGTGCCTCAGCAGCTTTCCTTTGGTGGATGTCTACCTTCTTTTACTAGTACTTCGAGTGCAACTTCCCTTTTCTGAAGTTTAATTTCCGTTTCAACCTTTTGGGTGTGCATCTACCTACTCTCTAAAAGGAGGATGGAGTGAGGGATGGAGGATGGAGAGAGGAAGGATGGAGGATGGAGAGAGAGTGGGGGGATGGAGAGAGGCAAGGAGGGATGGAGAGAGGGAGGGAGGGAGGATGGAGGATGGAGAGAGGTAGGATGGAGGATGGAGAGAGGCAAGGAGGGATGGAGAGAGGGAGAATGGAGATATGTAGGAGGGGTAGAGAGATGCAAGGAGGGATAGAGAAAGGGATGGAGAGAGGTAGGAAGGATTGGGAAAGGGAGGAAGGGGGATGGAGAGAGAGTGAAAGGATTGAGAGAAGCAAGGAGGGATGGAGAGAGGTAGGAGGGATGGAGAGAGGTAGGAGGGATGGAGAGAGGGAAGGAGAGAGGGATGGAGAGAGGTAGGAGGGAGCATGGAGAGAGAGTGGAGGGATGGAGAGAGGGAAGGAGGGATGGAGAAAGGTAGGAGGGATGGAAAGAGGGAGGAGGGAGCATGGAGAGAGAGTGGAGGGATGGAGAGAGGGAGGAGGGAGCATGGAGAGAGGTAGGAGGGATGGAAAGAGGGAGGAGGGAGCATGGAGAGAGAGTGGAGGGATGGAGAGAGGGAAGGAGGGATGGAGAAAGGGATGGAGAGAGGTAGGAGGGATGGAAAGAGGGAGGAGGGAGCATGGAGAGAGAGTGGAGGGGTGGAGAGAGGGAAGGAGGGATGAGAGAGGGAGGAGGGAGGATGGATGGAGATATTCAGATGCTTGTACTGTAAAATTTTGGCCTACATTAAGTCCATCCGTCTTGTCCAATTTTTCACCACTCCTTCCCTCTCCATCCTCCATCCATCCATTCGTGCTCTCAATCCCTCCTCCCTCTGTGCTGAGCTAATGCTCTCTCTCCTCTCTCTCCTCCTCTCATCTTCATCACCCTGTGGAAAAGTAAGGATTACCCTATTTTCTCTTTCTCTCCTGAGTTCCTCCTACTTCCACATCTTTCTTTCTGTCTTTATTGACTACAGCTTCTCACAGCTTCTCACTGTTTCTCACTGCCACTCAATGTCTGTAAGTGCTTGTATGTGTGTGCGTGTGCTTCACTGTGTACTGATGGTCTCTGTAGTGGAATACACACACCACCCTCTAACTAAACCATAGCACCACTACTAGCCAGCACCATCCTCTAACTAAACCATAGCACCACTACTAGCCAGCACCATCCTCTACCTAAACCATAGCACCACTACTAGCCAGCACCATCCTCTAACTAAACTATAGCACCACTACTAGCCAGCACCATCCTCTAACTAAACCATAGCACCACTACTAGCCAGCACCATCCTCTACCTAAACCATAGCACCACTACTAGCCAGCACCATCCTCTAACTAAACCATAGCACCACTACTAGCCAGCACCATCCTCTAACTAAACCATAGCACCACTACTAGCCAGCACCATCCTCTACCTAAACCATAGCACCACTACTAGCCAGCACCATCCTCTAACTAAACCATAGCACCACTACTAGCCAGCACCATCCTCTACCTAAACTATAGCACCACTACTAGCCAGCACCATCCTCTACCTAAACCATAGCACCACTACTAGCCAGCACCATCCTCTAACTAAACCATAGCACCACTACTAGCCAGCACCATCCTCTAACTAAACTATAGCACCACTACTAGCCAGCACCATCCTCTAACTAAACCATAGCACCACTACTAGCCAGCACCATCCTCTAACTAAACCATAGCACCACTATTAGCCAGCACCATCCTCTAACTAAACTATAGCACCACTACTATCCACTAGCCAGCACCATCCTCTAACTAAACCATAGCACCACTACTAGCCAGCACCATCCTCTAACTAAACCATAGCACCACTACTATCCACTAGCCAGCACCATCCTCTAACTAAACCATAGCACCACTACTAGCCAGCACCATCCTCTAACTAAACCATAGCACCACTACTAGCCAGCACCATCCTCTACCTAAACCATAGCACCACTACTAGCCAGCACCATCCTCTAACTAAACCATAGCACCACTACTAGCCAGCACCATCCTCTAACTAAACTATAGCACCACTACTAGCCAGCACCATCCTCTAACTAAACCATAGCACCACTACTAGCCAGCACCATCCTCTACCTAAACCATAGCACCACTACTAGCCAGCACCATCCTCTAACTAAACCATAGCACCACTACTAGCCAGCACCATCCTCTACCTAAACCATAGCACCACTACTAGCCAGCACCATCCTCTACCTAAACCATAGCACCACTACTAGCCAGCACCATCCTCTACCTAAACTATAGCACCACTACTAGCCAGCACCATCCTCTACCTAAACCATAGCACCACTACTAGCCAGCACCATCCTCTACCTAAACTATAGCACCACTACTAGCCAGCACCATCCTCTAACTAAACCATAGCACCCCTACTAGCCAGCACCATCCTCTAACTAAACCATAGCCCACTACTAGCCAGCACCATCCTCTTACTAAACCATAGCCCACTACTAGCCAGCACCATCATCTAACTAAACCATAGCCTACTACTAGCCAGCACCATCATCTAACTAAACCATAGCACCACTACTAGCCAGCACCATCCTCTAACTAAACCATAGCACCACTATTAGCCAGCACCATCCTCTAACTAAACTATAGCACCACTACTATCCACTAGCCAGCACCATCCTCTAACTAAACCATAGCACCACTACTAGCCAGCACCATCCTCTAACTAAACCATAGCACCACTACTATCCACTAGCCAGCACCATCCTCTAACTAAACCATAGCACCACTACTAGCCAGCACCATCCTCTAACTAAACCATAGCACCACTACTAGCCAGCACCATCCTCTACCTAAACCATAGCACCACTACTAGCCAGCACCATCCTCTAACTAAACCATAGCACCACTACTAGCCAGCACCATCCTCTAACTAAACTATAGCACCACTACTAGCCAGCACCATCCTCTAACTAAACCATAGCACCACTACTAGCCAGCACCATCCTCTACCTAAACCATAGCACCACTACTAGCCAGCACCATCCTCTAACTAAACCATAGCACCACTACTAGCCAGCACCATCCTCTACCTAAACCATAGCACCACTACTAGCCAGCACCATCCTCTAACTAAACCATAGCACCACTACTAGCCAGCACCATCCTCTAACTAAACTATAGCACCACTACTAGCCAGCACCATCCTCTACCTAAACCATAGCACCACTACTAGCCAGCACCATCCTCTAACTAAACTATAGCACCACTACTAGCCAGCACCATCCTCTAACTAAACCATAGCACCCCTACTAGCCAGCGCCATCCTCTAACTAAACCATAGCACCACTACTAGCCAGCACCATCCTCTAACTAAACCATAGCCCACTACTAGCCAGCACCATCCTCTAACTAAACCATAGCACCACTACTAGCCAGCACCATCCTCTACCTAAACCATAGCACCACTACTAGCCAGCACCATCCTCTAACTAAACCATAGCACCACTACTAGCCAGCACCATCCTCTACCTAAACCATAGCACCACTACTAGCCAGCACCATCCTCTAACTAAACCATAGCACCACTACTAGCCGGCACCATCCTCTAACTAAACCATAGCACCACTACTAGCCAGCACCATCCTCTAACTAAACCATAGCCCACTACTAGCCAGCACCATCCTCTTACTAAACCATAGCCCACTACTAGCCAGCACCATCATCTAACTAAACCATAGCCTACTACTAGCCAGCACCATCATCTAACTAAACCATAGCACCACTACTATCCACTAGCCAGCACCATCATCTAACTAAACCATAGCCTACTACTAGCCAGCACCATCCTCTAACTAAACCATAGCACCACTACCAGCCAGCACCATCCTCTAACTAAACCATAGCACCACTACTAGCCAGCACCATCCTCTAACTAAACCACAGCACCAAGATGTCTGTATACAGATGCCAAAATAAAATGCTAAATTGTCACAATATTAAATGGACACGGAGAGTTTTGGGGGACTTGACTTGCACAAGGAGAAGGAAGGGGCATTTCTGTTCCACCAGAAAACAAGTCATTGGAGGTGACCGGGCACAACTGAAGGAGCTGACATTTTAAAACTTTAATAGTTCAGGTGGTTTCTTATGGACTAGCCGCACCTTCCTTCCTTTAAACCACTCCCTGCTTCATGCCATGTTTACAAAGAATATATTTTTTAAATACTTTCTCTTTCTCTTTCTCTTTCTCTCTCTCTCTCTCTCTCTCTCTCTCTCTCTCTCTGTCTCTCCATCATTTCATCGAACCACCCAATTGGATGTTTTTTCTCCATACCTGTCATTGGCCCCCAGTGGAATATACACACAACCCCCCCCCCCCCCCCCCCCCCCCCCCGCACACACTCCCCACCAGATCCCAATCTCCCTCCACTCCCTCTCTCCTTCCCTCTTTCTGCTCTCCCTCTCTCCCTCGTCTTTATTTATAAACTCTCAGACACAGGCACATCTCATGGATGACGCAAATGGGAATGCAATGCACCAAATCATGTGGGGGGGGGGGGGGGGGGGGGGGGTGGAGAGAGAGATGCGGGTAGATAGGGATACAAAAAGGAAGGGGAGAAAGAGGGAGAAATGGAGAAAGAGAAACAAAAATAAAATGAGTTCGGAAACAAATCCCTGCTGGCTTTATTGTCAACTGGCAGTAACGTCCGCTCCACCATTCATTTCCTCCCTACATTGAACAGGAACAATGTGGGGCATTGGAACAGTCAGGACTCTCAAAAGAATTGTGCTCTCTAGAACCATTTGTCCCTGTAGCAGAACTCCCATAACCAAGGTTCCAGATAGAACCCTTTTAATTCAGATAAAACCATTTTGGTTACAAATAGCACCCTTTCAAGGTTCTATTTGGAACTCATGGTTCGATGTGGAACCTACAAGGGTTCCATATGACCAGAAAAGGGTTCTATTTATCTGAGAGTGTACTCTACTGGATCAGTCAGTACTCACCTTTTACCTGCCAGTACTCACCTGCAACCTGTCATTTACTTGTCAGTACTCACCTACCACCTGTCATTTACCTGTCAGTACTCACCTACTACCTGTCATTTACCTGTCAGTACTCACCTACTACCTGTCATTTACCTGTCAGTACTCACCTACTACCTTTCATTTACCTGCCAGTACTCACCTACCACCTGTCATTTACCTGTCAGTACTCACTTACCACCTGTCATTTACCTGTCAGTACTCACCTACCACCTGTCATGTACCTGTCAGTACTCACCTACCACCTGTCATTTACCTGTCAGTACTCACCTGCTACTTGTCATTTACCTGTCAGTACTCACCTACCACCTGTCATTTACCTGTCAGTACTCACCTACCACCTGTCATTTACCTGTCAGTACTCACCTACCACCTGTCATTTACCTGTCAGTACTCACCTGCTACCTGTCATTATGATGTCAGTACTCACCTACCACCTGTCATTTACCTGTCAGTACTCACCTGCTACCTGTCATTATGATGTCAGTACTCACCTACTACCTGTCATTATGATGTCATACTTTGTAGTCTAATCATGTCAAACTTCTACTCCTGAATTCTGTTCTGTACTGTCAAGCTTTTTCTTTCTCCATCTCTCTCTCTCTCACTCTCTTTTTTCTGTGAACAGTGAACACACCCACTCGTTTGTCTGAGGAAAAGGGAGAGAAAGAGCAAGGAGTTACATATCAATCTTATATCACTCAACGAATGGAAAACAAGACATCTCATAGAGGCTGAGACAGAGCATCAACATTATGACGCATAGAACTGTCAGAACTAACTCACAAATGTGTGTGTGGTGTGTGTGTGTGTGTGTGTGTGTCAGCCAACCCCTTCCTCCTCGCCATCATTTCATCATGTTTGACGTACAGTTTTGTAGGCGACATACATTATGCAAATACATTGTGAATGTGTTGTGGGAGCACATAGGTTACTCACACCAAACGGATTTATGTCATATTAATAGTTGATTTTTCATCAGCTAGTCATGAACGGGGATAAGGAGAGGCCTATACACTGAGTTTACAAAACATTAAGAACACCTGCTCTTTCCATCACATAGACCGACCAAGTGAATCCAGGTGAACGCTATGATCCCTTAATGATTTCACTTGTTAAATCCACTTTAATCAGTGTAGATGAAGGGGAGGAGACAGGTTAAATATGGATTTTTAAGCCTTGAGACATTTGAAATATGGATTGTGTATGTGTGCCATTCAGAGGGTGAATGGGCAAGACAAAATATTTAAGTGGCTTTTGAACTGGGTATGGTAGTAGGTACCAGGCTCACCGGTTTGTGTAAGAACTGCAATGCTGCAGGGTTTTTCATGCTCAACAGTTTCCTGTGTGTATCAAGAATGGTCCACCACCCAAAGGACATCCAGCCAACTTGACACAACTGTGCATTGTAGTCAGCATACAAAGCATTCGATTCTTCCGTTCTCTTTGCATTGGAGTATCATTTGACTTCCAGTATTTAAGTAATACATTCTCTAATATAAGTCACAAAAACAGTACTGTTCAACCCAATGTGTATCTCACCGCATCCCCATATGCCATGTCTTGAATGGGCTTAAAAGTAAACTTACATTGTAAAACTTCTGACAGACAGCTTTCTAACTCTGCCCATAACTTTTGAATGCATAGCACTCCCAGAAGGCATAAATTATTGAGTAATTGTTAGTTTTACACTGAAGACATGACTAGACATGACTCGAATTTGTGAATGTGGTCTCTTGTAAAATACATTCCATACATTCGTTGTCACTGGATTAAGCGTACATTTCCGTTAACTGTAATTTTGTTCGTTATGTTCCAACACTCTCCATCTTGTGCCAATATAATTCATTTTTAAGTCTTGGTTGCAATAGTTTATATTTTGTCAGTTGGATAGGCTCTGTACAAGGTTTTGTATATCTTACCTGTCATATGGGTATCTTTTTCTGACTTAGGATAGGATTCCCTCAACATTATTCTGATGACCAAAAGCTTTCAGGTTGAAATGTCATGACATAAAACTTTTAAATTGCATATGATAATCCTTTTATTTCCTATTACCTACGTAAACTTTATGGTTTCTGTGCCTTTACTTTTCCACATCGGCCGATTTATCTGTGAATTCTGAAAAGTTATCGAAGGATTGTTCCATAGGGGTGTGTTTTTAGGGAGTGATATTGGTTCTTGTAGAATCCGTTTCATTTTGTTTCCCATGTTTTTGTAGTGTGCTTAACTATGAAGTTGTTAATGCTCTTATCTCCATCCTTTGAAAATAGACAGGTAAAAAAAATCTGGGGATCAGCATGTGCATCTTCAATATGTACCCCTTGTTCCTCTTTAGTGCATTTAACAATATGTCACAAGTAAAAGCCTTGGGTGGCGAGTTGATAGAATTCCAAATCTGGAAGGTTAACACCCCCATCAGATTTAGGGACATGTAAAACTTTTCTATTTACTCTATGAGGTTTATCCCATATGAAGTGTGCCAAGTATACTTTTTAAAGAATGTCTTCGGTGGGGTAATATGTTATTAACAAAAATAAATATATCAGCTTTGGGAGCCATGCCATTCTAAAGAGGTGTATTCTACCAATAACATTTATGGGGAGATTGTTCCATTTAATTAGATCTGCTTTCATGTTGTTGAGTAATGGGATAAAGTCATCTTTGTGTATTTGTTGTTTGATGTCACTTATTAAGCATCCTAAGTATTTAATATTTTTTGTTGGTCAACTTAAAGGATTGCTGTTGATCATGAGTTTATTTTTTATTTTTTCTGCAAGTGGTTCAATTGCCAGTGCAAACAGGAGGGGGAGAGGGGACATCCCTGTCTTGTGCCCCTTTCTAAAGTAATTTAATCAGATAATGTATTATTTGTCTATATTCTTGCTTTAGGATATTTACAGTGCCTTCAGAAAGTATTCATACACCAGGTTTCCTGTAGGGATTTGCCTCTGCTTAGGTCTATTCCGTTTATTTTTATCCTAAATTACTCCCTAGTCCATGCCGATGACAAGCGTACCCATAACATGACGCAGCCACCCCAATACATGAAAATACGAAGAGTGGTACTCAGTGATATGTTGTGTCGTATTTGCCAACCAACATAACACTTTGTATTCAGGACATGAAGTTAATTTCTTTGCCACATTCTTCCAGTTTTACTTTAGCGCCTTATTGCAAACACAATGCATGTTTTAGAAGAAAAAAAATTCTGTACAGGTTTCTTTTTTTTCACTCTGTCATTTAGGTTAGTATTATGGAGTAACTACAATGTTGTTGATCCATCCTCAGTTTTCTCCTATCACAGCCTTTAAACTCTTTAATGGTATTAAAGTCACCATTGGCCTCATTTTGAATTCAAATCAAATCAAATGTACTACAAAGCCCTTTTTACATCAGCAGATGTCACAAAGTGGTTATACCGAAACTCAGCCACATGCAAAACTGCAGAAATTGGATCAGCAGCACGACCAGGTGGACTGGGGACGGGAACATCCAGGAGTCATCAGGCCAGGTAGTCCTGAGACATGGTCCTAGGGCTCAGGTGCTCCGGGAGGGGGGAGGGAGAGAATTAGAGGGAGCATACTTAAGTTCACACAGAACACCAGATAAGACAGGAGAATTACACCAGATAAGATAAGAGAATTACACCAGATAAGACAGGAGATTTACACCAGATAAGACAGGAGAATTACACCAGATAAGACAGGAGAATTACACCAGATAAGACATGAGAATTACACCAGATAAGACAGGAGAATGACATCAGATAAGATAGGAGAATTACACCAGATAAGACAGGAGAATTACACCAGATAGGACAGGAGAATTTCACCAGATAGTACAGACTGACCCTAGCCCCCCCGGCACATAGACTATTGCAGCATAGAGACTGGAGGCTGAGGCTCGGGGGGTTGGGTGACATTGTGGCCCTGTCCAACGATACCTGCGGACAGGGCCAACCAGGCAGGACATAACCCCCACCCCACACACACACACACACACACACGCTTTGCCAAATCACAGCCCCCACACCACTAGAGGGATATCAACACACCACCAACTTACTACCCTGAGACAAGGCTGAGTATAGCCCACGAAGATCTCCTCCACCGCACGAGCCCGGGGGGGAAGATCACGTCACTGACTCAACCCACTCAAGTCGAGTATAGTGGGAAAAAATCCTGGCACGACGTGGCGCACCCCTCCTAGGGACGAGCACTTGTAAGTCAGTGACTCAGACCCCGTAGTAGGGTCAGAGGCAGAGAATCCCAGTGGAGAGAGGGGCGGTTCGCTTGCTCCAATGCCTTGCCGTTCACCTTCGCACTCCTGGGCCAGACTACACTCAATCATAGGACCTACTGAAGAGATGAGTCTTCAATAAAGACTTAAAGGTTGAGACTGAGTCTGCGTCTCTCACATGGATCTTCAGACCATTCCATAACAATTGAGCTCTATAGGAGAAAGCCCTGCCTCCAGCTGTTTGCTTAGAATTTCTAGGGACAGTAAGGAGGCCTGCGTCTTGTGACCGTGGCGTACATGTAGGTATGTACGGCAGGACCAAATCAGAGAGATGGTAGGACCAAGTCCATGGCCTTAACAGGTAGCCAGCATAGAGAGGCTAGCACTGGAGTAATATGAGTTTAAAAAAATTGTCCTAGTCAAGATTCTAGCAGCCGTATTTAACACAAACTTAAGTTTATTTTGTGCTTTATCCAGGTAGCTGGAGAGTAGAGCATTGCAGTAGTCTAATCTAGAAGTGACAAAAGCATGGATTCGTTTTTTTGCCACATATTTTGACAAAAAGTTTTCAATTTTTGCAGTGTTACGGAGATGGAAAAAAGCTGCCCTTGAATTATTCTTGATATGTTCGTCAAAAGAGAAATCAGGGTCCAGAGTAACGCCGAGGTCCATCACAGTTTTATTTGAGACGACTGTACAAGCTGTACTCTGTTTCTTTGAGTTTAAAAATAAATAATTTGCCACCATCCACTTCCTTATGTGTGAAACACAGGCTTTCACGGTAGACAATTTTGGGGCTTCACCATGTTTCATCAAAATGTACAGCTGTGTGTCGTCCGCATAGCAGTGAAAGTTGACATTGTGTTTCCGAATGACATCACCAAGACTGACCTTCATGTCTTAAAGTAATGATGGGCTGTCGTTTCTCTTTGCTTATTCGAGCTGTTCTTGCCATAATATGGACTTGGTCTTTTACCAAATAGGGGTATCTTCTGTATACAATCCCTACCATGTCACAACACAACTGATTGGCTCAAACGCATTAAGAAGGAAAATAATTCCTCAAATTAACTTTTAACAAGGCACACATGTTAATTGAAATGCATTCCAGGTGACTACCTCATGAAGTTGGTTGAGAGAACGCCAAGAGTGTGCAAAGCTATCATCAAGGCAAAGGGTGGCTATTTGAAGAATTTCAAATATAAAATATATTTTGATTTGTTTAACACTTTTTTGGTTACTACATGATTCCGTATGTGTTATTTCATAGTTTTGATGTCTTCACTATTATTCTACAATGAAAATAATAAAAATTAAGAAAAACCCTTGAATGTGTAAGTGTGTCCAAACTTTTGCCTGGTACTGTATAGTAGGCAAAAGACTAGGCAACAGGATAGATAATAAACAGTAGCAGCAGCATATGTGTGTGTGTGTGTGTGTGTGTGTGTGTGTGTGTGTGTGTGTGTGTGTGTGTGTGTGTGTGTGTGTGTGTGTGTGTGTGTGTGTGTGTGTGTGTGTGTGTGTGTGTGTGTGTGTGTGTGTGTGTGTGTGTGTGTGTGTGTGTGTGTGTGTGTGTGTGTGTGTGTGCTTCCCCATTGTCCACCCTTCTCCCAAAAAGTACACTTGCTCACTTTCTTGCATGAATTTAACAACGTCTGAAACTCCATCCAGCGAATGCTTACTCTAATCCCATGCTTTTAAATCCTTGAGTACACACTTCTGGAAAAGGGTGAAGAATCGGGACGCAGCCTCAGAGCAACCAGAGTGAAGTTGCCCAAAGCCATCAAGGTCAGATGTGTGTGTTTCTCTCCCTAATGGTTACGGTTAGGTTTTGGAGAGAGTAAGCTGATCCTAGATCTGTGCCTGAGGGCGACCGTTACCAGTAGAATACGTAATAGCCTATCATCTTCAGACCTCCCACAGACCTGCATGTTGACTATCTCTCTAGCAGTGACCAGTCCTCTAATCAAGCAATCACACATACACACACACACACATTAACTCACACACTCACACACACTCACTATCCAACAGACCCCTGAGGAGAGGTTTAGGCACACACACACTCACAGGCAAGAACATACACACATACAAACGCACACACACACTTCCGGGCGTACACAAAAAAATTTACTGAAGTACGAGTGCACACACGTGCACGCACACACGTGCACACACAAAGCCAATAAACTCCTGAGGTGCGAGAGAGTGAAAGATGCGAGGGAATTGACAGTGGGAAGGTGCAGAACTAGATACACAGAGAACACACACACATATGGTTTGCTTAAACACACACATACGCACACCCACAGTATGCTTAAAGGCCAAACACAGCCATTTTTATATCAATATCAAATCATTTCTGGGTAACAATGAAATACCTTACTGTAATAGATATTTTTAGAGAAACATTTTGCTAGGACTGTCTGGGATTGGGGAGGGCAAAACTAAAAACGAGCTGTTATTGGCAGAGAGGTTGAGAACTCTGCTATTGGTCTATTAACCAATTTACCGCATGGTGATGTCACCATGGAAAACCGAAACACCCGCCATGCAAACCTGCTGATTAGAAGGTCCTGTGTAGATTGTATTTTCAACCAGAAACTATCAGGAAATAACACTGATCAAATGTTTTCAAACTTTTTCAGTGTTAGTTTCATCAGCTGTTGTACAATAGGATACAAAACACAGGGCCTTTAAAAACAAACACTGGACCTTTAAACACTTACACTGGGGTTTAAACACATACACATGCATTTAAACACATAGACTGGGTCTTTAAACACATAGACTGGGCCTTTAAACACATTCACTGGGCCTTTAAACACATATACTGGGCCTTTAAACACATACACAAGGCCTTTAAACACATACACAAGGCCTTTAAACACATGACCTGGGCCTTTAAACACATACACTGGGCTTTTAAACACATACACAGGGCCTTGAACCACATTCACTGGGCCTTTAAACACATTCACTGGGCCTTTAAACACATTCACTGGGCCATTAAACACATTCACTGGGCCTTTAAACACATACACAGGGCCTTGAAACACATTCACTGGGCCTTGAAACACATTCACTGGGCCTTTAAATACATTCACTGGGCCTTTAAACACATAGACTGGGCCATTAAACACATTCACAGGGCCTTTAAACACATAGACTGGGCCTTTAAACACATTCACTTGGCCTTTAAACACATTCACTGGGCCTTTAAACACATAGACTGGGCCTTTAAACACATTCACTGGGCCTTTAAACACATTCACTGGGCCTTTAAACACATTCACTGGGCCATTAAACACATTCACTGGGCCTTTAAACACATACACAGGGCCTTGAAACACATTTACTGGGCCTTGAAACACATTCCCTGGGCCTTTAAATACATTCACTGGGCCTTTAAACACATAGACTGGGCCTTTAAACACATTCACTTGGCCTTTAAACACATTCACTGGGCCTTTAAACACATAGACTGGGCCTTTAAACACATTCACTGGGACTTTAAACACATTCACTGGGCCTTTAAACACATAGACTGGGCCTTTAAACACATTCACTGGGCCTTTAAATACATAGACTGGGCTTTTAAACACATTCACTGGGCCTTTAAACACATAGACTGGGCTTTTAAACACATTCACTGGGCCTTTAAACACAGCTTTCTGAAAGACACACTTATCCTCACCCCCAGGGGTCCTAGATAAGACCAGATACAAGATATCCCACAATCCCCGGCTCTTAAGAGACTCTCTTTGTGACGTCACTACCAACTGATCATCATAAGTGTGTCTGGAGCGAGTGCTGTGTGTGTGTGCGTGTCTGTGTGTGCGTGTGTGTGTGTGTGTGTGTGTGTGTGTGTGTGTGTGTGTGTGTGTGTGTGTGTGTGTGTGTGTGTGTGTGTGTGTGTGTGTGTGTGTGTGTGTGTGTGTGTGTGTGTGTGTGTGTGTGCGTGCTAGTGCGTGCTCGTATCTCTGGGGTTCGGACGGGAGACGAGAGACTGACGTCAACACTTCTCAGTACCCATATTTGGCCCTTTCCCAGATGAGGGGAGAGAAGGATGCTGAAACCCTGTAGGTGTTTCTGCCACCAAGTATTTATAGATTCATTTAATGGAAGTCGGTAGGTGAAGCAGGTGGGAAAGTTAACCCTGCTAGCACATAACATAATGACAACCATGTGTTTCTTAGAGCTTGGTGAGAGTGTAGTGGGCAGTAATAGTACATACAGTATATTATATATACACCTCACATGCGGCTCGTAATAAGACTCTGCAATTAGCCCATTAAATGAATTATCTGACTCCATAAGATCAATAGCAGAATGCAGGAACACTATAGTTGAGTTACAGTAATATAACACTATAGTTGAGTTACAGTAATAGAACACTATAGTTGAGTTACAGTAATATAACACTATAGTTGAGTTACAGTAATAGAACACTATGGTTTAGTTACAGTAATAGAACACAATAGTTGAGTTACAGTAATAGAACGCTATAGTTACAGTAATATAACACTATAGTTACAGTAATATAACACTATAGTTACAGTAATATAACACTATAGTTGAGTTACGGTAATAGATCACTATAGTTGAGTTACAGTAATATAACACTATAGTTGAGTTACAGTAATAGAACACTATAGTTGAGTTACAGTAATATAACACTATAGTTGAGTTACAGTAATATAACACTATAGTTGAGTTACGGTAATATAACACTATAGTTGAGTTACAGTAATAGATCACTATAGTTGAGTTACAGTAATAGATCACTATAGTTGAGTTACAGTAATATAACACTATAGTTGAGTTACGGTAATAGAACACTATAGTTGAGTTACAGTAATAGATCACTATAGTTACAGTAATAGAACACTATAGTTGAGTTACAGTAATAGAACACTATAGTTGAGTTACGGTAATATAACACTATAGTTGAGTTACAGTAATAGAACACTGGTTGAGTTACAGTAATATAACACTATAGTTGAGTTACGGTAATATAACACTATAGTTGAGTTACAGTAATAGATCACTATAGTTACAGTAATAGAACACTATAGTTGAGTTACAGTAATAGATCACTATAGTTGAGTTACAGTAATAGAACACTATAGTTGAGTTACTGTAATATAACACTATGGTTGAGTTACAGTAATAGAACACTATAGTTGAGTTACGGTAATATAACACTATAGTTGAGTTACAGTAATAGAACACTATAGTTGAGTTACGGTAATATAACACTATAGTTGAGTTACGGTAATATAACACTATAGTTGAGTTACGGTAATATAACACTATAGTTGAGTTACGGTAATATAACACTATAGTTGAGTTACGGTAATATAACACTATAGTTGAGTTACAGTAATAGAACACTATAGTTGAGTTACAGTAATAGAACACTATAGTTGAGTTACGGTAATATAACACTATAGTTGAGTTACAGTAATATAACACTATGGTTGAGTTACAGTAATATAACACTATAGTTGAGTTACAGTAATAGAACACTATGGTTGAGTTACAGTAATAGAACACTATAGTTGAGTTACAGTAATAGAACACTATAGTTGAGTTACAGTAATATAACACTATAGTTGAGTTACGGTAATATAACACTATAGTTGAGTTACGGTAATAGAACACTATAGTTGAGTTACGGTAATATAACACTATAGTTGAGTTACGGTAATATAACACTATAGTTGAGTTACGGTAATATAACACTATAGTTGAGTTACAGTAATAGAACACTATAGTTGAGTTACGGTAATATAACACTATAGTTGAGTTACGGTAATAGATCACTATAGTTGAGTTACGGTAATATAACACTATAGTTGAGTTACGGTAATAGATCACTATAGTTGAGTTACAGTAAATGGCAATCAAGAAATGTCTGAGAATGGAAGTGTTTTTAATTACTTTGTGAAATGAATCGATTCACATACAAGGCATAAAGCTTAAGTTCCAAAACATTACAAGGCATTATTCTAAGCATGGTGAGAGAGAGAGAGAGAGAGAGAGAGAGAGAGAGAGAGAGAGAGAGAGAGAGAGAGAGAGAGAGAGAGAGAGAGAGAGAGAGAGAGAGAAGGTTATCTCACCACAGTAAGTCAGGAACATAAGAGAAAGAACAATGAATCTAAGACCCTTTTATAAGCTTCTGAGTTATTTGGATTCTTAATGAGTTGTCGACCAATAGTATTACTGTAAAGTTAGCCACCAATCAGAAACCAGACCTACATGACTGAATCACAACAGAACCTCAGCTTCTCGGAGATGAGACAATTGGGTTGGCAAGACAACACAAAGCATGCTGAATTGCTAAGACAACACAGAGGACATTCTTGCATACAGTTGATGAGAAGAGACGCTTCGGGGCTGTCCTGCACGAGTGTGGCTGTCCTGTGGTTATTTTGCGTACTACCTTTCCACAACATTCTGGGAATGGCTCAGGGTACACAGCAAGCACATAACGTTCTGAGAACCTTGTTTCTTAGGTGGGAATCTCAGTACTTCAGCATAACGTTTTATACAGGTTTCCTCGTGGTTCTATTTAAAGTCATGTTCTCAGAACATTCAGAGCACGTTAATAAACAACCAACTTCTTTGGGGTTTCAGTACTTCAGAATAATGTTTTCTGCAGGTTTCCTCTTGGTTCTATTTCAAGTCATGTTCTCAGAAAATTAAGAAAACCTTCCATAAAAATCACATTAGAAAAAATGTGCAAGGTTCAAAGAAAGTTGAACCTTGTCATATATGTTCCATTCTCAGCATCAACAAAACTCTATCCTCTATCTTGTTAAGTGTGGTCAGGTGTGTTGGCCACCCCCATCCTAATGAATGCTTGTTTCCTTTGAAATGGGGTCTGTTTGAATAGAGTAAAGTGAACAGCTTTGTACGAGTAAAACAAACAGAGAACAGAAGATTATAGGTTTGAATCTCACTGACGCCATGCCACAATAGAAAATAAATGTGTTTGCATGATTAGTGCCTAAGCAGATTTATTTCCATGTGCCCTATAGATGGGTTAGCTGACAATGTCAGGAAAACAATGTGAACACGCCTCAATGGGCCAGAAGTTTGTCAGTTGTTGTGATTCTGGAAGGCCAGATGGCAACAATGAGAAGAAACTGCCACGTGAGGAATCCAAGAGGCTCTTTTCATCTTGTTCTTGAATCCATGTCAATGCTAATTATGGCACATTTGCTAGCTAACTAACCAACAGCTAATCGTGTATGAGAGACAATAAGTGCTCACTGCGCAAATGTATTTACGTTTTCAATAAACATTGGAGACTAAATATCGTTTACATGTTGTCAACATTCTAAGCCAACCCCATCTGTTTTGCCCCATAGTTGCTCACACATTTGTTTTGTTGCTAAACAACCAACCTGTCTGTGTGTGCTGGGAGTTCGTAACAGTTAACCTAAGCTAACAGTGTTATTAAAAGTCTTATTGAAACATGTTCTCAGAAACCATGTTGAATTATCTTCTAATCATTATCTTCTAATAACCTATCATTTCCATTCTCAGAATGTTAATAAAACCACCCAGGAAAACGTTCAGGGAACCATAGCAAAATGTTCTCAGAACCTCCCTGGAACCTAAAAATGAACATTCCCAGAACAGGCTAAATTTTCACTTGCGCTCTCAGAACGTAAAAAAAAAAAGGTTCCGTTTTACCAGTCAGAAAAAGCATGCTTCGTCCCCAGAACCAATGGTTAGCTGGGAAATGTTTTATCCTTTCAGGTTGAAAAGAAGGAAGAGGGAAGTAGGGAAGGCAGAGAAGGGAGTGGGTAGAGGGATGGAGAGAGGGAGGGAAGTACAGAGGAAGGGAGGTAGAGAGGGAGGGAGAGAGGGAGGGAAGTACAGAGGAAGGGAGGTAGAGAGGGAGGGAGAGAGGGAGGGGAAGAGACAATAGTGGAGTTTCCTGGAGCTTCTTCAGTGAGTCATTGCAATGTTTAGAGTTGTAGGTAGAGAGAAATAAAGACAAGTACATAAAACAAATTAACTGTATCAGCCCTGTCTCCCCTAGGGATCCAACAACATGTTCACTTACTGGTAGCTCTGTCCAGCCAAGCACGTCATAGATGAAACTCGGGCTGTTCTCCGTGCACCTTACTTTTTGTAGCAGGTTAGGAGAATTAGGGGGTTGATAAAATGCTAACATTGTCCCCGACACAACTGGAACATATAACCCTGACAACGGCTTGTTTCCACTGACGCGATTCTGCTAATAAACTTGGAAAGACCCATAGAGATAGATAGAGGACTCATCATGGATATTACCATTGAGGTCTTTCACAATTTTAAAGTAGTCAACTGGATGAATTTGGAGCAATCAGCCAAACAAGAAGAACATTTACTACTTTAAAAACGAGATAGCCTCAATGGTGCTGCCCATGCTGTCACAGACACTATGATGGCACAGACACAGAGATGAGTCCTCTATCTATCTCTATGGAAAGACCCTGCCAGGTCCTTTGAATCCACCTGTACACTCATATACAAATATAATCAAGGTTGGAAATGATTCAGTTTTAGTCAAACATTATATCTGTTTTTATATTTTCTGGTGGTTAATTTTCTGTCTAAAAATGATTTGTAATTATGTTCCGGTCCCCCGACCATCCGCTGAAGAAAACGATCTGCCCGCCGGCTGAATCCCTGGTCTACATTAATCTACCTCCTTACCTCCTTACCTCCTTTCCGAGAAAACACTATGCTGATGTTTACTTGAGGTGTTTGACTGTAAATCCTACACCTGATTTCACCCAGCCATTGAGGGTTTAAGGCCAACTAATATTAAAATATTGTAAACTTTTTCATTCTCTTGTTAGGGGGGTGTGAACCTGTAACATTGCATTTATATAAGGGAGTTGGGGGGGGCCTAGCTTTAGACTGATGTCATCGGTTCTATATTATTATTAGACCAAAGGTGTGGTGGGTGTTGTGAAGAATCTGTCAGTAATTTATGTAAAATGTTGATGGCCGTGAGTGAGAAACCATGTTAGCTACCTTGTGTTGAAATAAGATGAATATTATACTTTGGAGTGTAAATAGAAGACAGACTACGTCATCAACACTCTCAGAATAGCCCTACTTGTTTGTATTATGTAAACATAGAAACATGAATATATGTTCTACTCTTGTTTTACTTAAAAAAAATATTTATGTACATTATTTTTGTGTTTTTCTTTCTCACAGTTTATTATTTTATTTGCTAAGCACTTTGAACTGCATTTTTTAAAAGAAATAACTTTACAAATAAAGTTTGATTTGATCGTTTCTGACCTGCGTATGTGTAGTGGACATGAGTCGGTCATGATTGTTCATGGTAACGTGAGGAGGTAGCAAGCCCTGCATGCGATTTTATGTGGCCCTTTGTCAACAAGGGATTTCCTCTTGGTCTGATGGTTTACACGTTGGTTTCTACAGCGGCAGACCGGGGTTCATAACCCGCCTGGTACATATTTGTCTGTTATTGTGTCAGTCAAACACAGGTGGTACAGCATGTGAGCTGTTAACGTTTTCATGAAGAACCCCTCCACTGTATTCTAACTAGACTGTAGTTATATGAAGAGCCCCTCCACTGTATTCTAACTAGACTGTAGTTATATGAAGAACCCCTCCACTGTATTCTAACTAGACTGTAGTTATATGAAGAACCCCTCCACTGTATTCTAACTAGACTGTAGTTATATGAAGAACCCCTCCACTGTATTCTAACTAGACTGTAGCTATATGAAGAACCCCTCCACTGTATTCTAACTAGACTGTAGCTATATGAAGAACCCCTCCACTGTATTCTAACTAGACTGTAGTTATATGAAGAACCCCTCCACTGTGTTCTAACTAGACTGTAGTTATATGAAGAACCCCTCCACTGTATTCTAACTAGACTGTAGTTATATGAAGAACCCCTCCACTGTATTCTAACTAGACTGTAGTTATATGAAGAACCCCTCCACTGTGTACTAACTAGACTGTAGTTATATGAAGAACCCCTCCACTGTATTCTAACTAGACTGTAGTTATATGAAGAACCCCTCCACTGTGTTCTAACTAGACTGTAGTTATATGAAGAACCCCTCCACTGTGTTCTAACTAGACTGTAGTTATATGAAGAACCCCTCCACTGTATTCTAACTAGACTGTAGTTATATGAAGAACCCCTCCACTGTGTTCTAACTAGACTGTAGTTATATGAAGAACCCCTCCACTGTATTCTAACTAGACTGTAGTTATATGAAGAACCCCTCCACTGTGTTCTAACTAGACTGTAGTTATATGAAGAACCCCTCCACTGTGTTCTAACTAGACTGTAGTTATATGAAGAACCCCTCCACTGTATTCTAACTAGACTGTAGTTATATGAAGAACCCCTCCACTGTATTCTAACTAGACTGTAGTTATATGAAGAACCCCTCCACTGTATTCTAACTAGACTGTAGTTATATGAAGAACCCTCCACTGTATTCTAACTAGACTGTAGTTATATGAAGAACCCCTCCACTGTATTCTAACTAGACTGTAGTTATATGAAGAACCCCTCCACTGTATTCTAACTAGACTGTAGTTATATGAAGAACCCCTCCACTGTATTCTAACTAGACTGTAGTTATATGAAGAACCCCTCCACTGTGTTCTAACTAGACTGTAGTTATATGAAGAACCCCTCCACTGTATTCTAACTAGACTGTAGTTATATGAAGAACCCCTCCACTGTATTCTAACTAGACTGTAGCTATATGAAGAACCTCTCCACTGTATTCTAACTAGACTGTAGTTATATGAAGAACCCCTCCACTGTGTTCTAACTAGACTGTAGTTATATGAAGAACCCCTCCACTGTATTCTAACTAGACTGTAGTTATATGAAGAACCCCTCCACTGTATTCTAACTAGACTGTAGTTATATGAAGAACCCCTCCACTGTGTACTAACTAGACTGTAGTTATATGAAGAACCCCTCCACTGTATTCTAACTAGACTGTAGTTATATGAAGAACCCCTCCACTGTGTTCTAACTAGACTGTAGTTATATGAAGAACCCCTCCACTGTATTCTAACTAGACTGTAGTTATATGAAGAACCCCTCCACTGTATTCTAACTAGACTGTAGTTATATGAAGAACCCCTCCACTGTATTCTAACTAGACTGTAGCTATATGAAAAACCCCTCCACTGTATTCTAACTAGACTGTAGTTATATGAAGAACCCCTCCACTGTGTTCTAACTAGACTGTAGCTATATGAAGAACCCCTCCACTGTATTCTATCTAGACTGTAGTTATATGAAGAACCCCTCCACTGTATTCTAACTAGACTGTAGTTATATGAAGAACCCCTCCACTGTATTCTAACTAGACTGTAGTTATATGAAGAACCCCTCCACTGTATTCTAACTAGACTGTAGTTATATGAAGAACCCCTCCACTGTATTCTAACTAGACTGTAGTTATATGAAAAACCCCTCCACTGTATTCTAACTAGACTGTAGTTATATGAAGAACCCCTCCACTGTATTCTAATTAGACTGTAGTTATATGAAGAACCCCTCCACTGTATTCTAACTAGACTGTAGTTATATGAAGAACCCCTCCACTGTATTCTAACTAGACTGTAGTTATATGAAGAACCCCTCCACTGTATTCTAACTAGACTGTAGTTATATGAAGAACCCTCCACTGTATTCTAACTAGACTGTAGTTATATGAAGAACCCCTCCACTGTATTCTAACTAGACTGTAGTTATATGAAGAACCCCTCCACTGTATTCTAACTAGACTGTAGTTATATGAAGAACCCCTCCACTGTATTCTAACTAGACTGTAGTTATATGAAGAACCCCTCCACTGTGTTCTAACTAGACTGTAGTTATATGAAGAACCCCTCCACTGTATTCTAACTAGACTGTAGTTATATGAAGAAACCCTCCACTGTATTCTAACTAGACTGTAGTTATATGAAGAACCCCTCCACTGTATTCTAACTAGACTGTAGTTATATGAAGAACCCCTCCACTGTATTCTAACTAGACTGTAGTTATATGAAGAAACCCTCCACTGTATTCTAACTAGACTGTAGTTATATGAAGAACCCCTCCACTGTGTTCTAACTAGACTGTAGTTATATGAAGAACCCTCCACTGTGTTCTAACTAGACTGTAGTTATATGAAGAACCCCTCCACTGTATTCTAACTAGACTGTAGTTATATGAAGAACCCCTCCACTGTATTTTAACTAGACTGTAGTTATATGAAGAACCCCTCCACTGTATTCTAACTAGACTGTAGTTATATGAAGAACCCCTCCACTGTATTCTAACTAGACTGTAGTTATATGAAGAACCCCTCCACTGTATTCTAACTAGACTGTAGCTATATGAAAAACCCCTCCACTGTATTCTAACTAGACTGTAGTTATATGAAGAACCCCTCCACTGTGTTCTAACTAGACTGTAGCTATATGAAGAACCCCTCCACTGTATTCTATCTAGACTGTAGTTATATGAAGAACCCCTCCACTGTATTCTAACTAGACTGTAGTTATATGAAGAACCCCTCCACTGTATTCTAACTAGACTGTAGCTATATGAAAAACCCCTCCACTGTATTCTAACTAGACTGTAGTTATATGAAGAACCCCTCCACTGTGTTCTAACTAGACTGTAGTTATATGAAGAACCCCTCCACTGTATTCTAACTAGACTGTAGTTATATGAAGAACCCCTCCACTGTATTCTAACTAGACTGTAGTTATATGAAGAACCCCTCCACTGTATTCTAACTAGACTGTAGTTATATGAAGAACCCTCCACTGTATTCTAACTAGACTGTAGTTATATGAAGAACCCCTCCACTGTATTCTAACTAGACTGTAGTTATATGAAGAACCCCTCCACTGTATTCTAACTAGACTGTAGTTATATGAAGAACCCCTCCACTGTATTCTAACTAGACTGTAGTTATATGAAGAACCCCTCCACTGTATTCTAACTAGACTGTAGTTATATGAAGAACCCCTCCACTGTATTCTAACTAGACTGTAGTTATATGAAGAACCCCTCCACTGTGTTCTAACTAGACTGTAGTTATATGAAGAACCCCTCCACTGTATTCTAACTAGACTGTAGTTATATGAAGAAACCCTCCACTGTATTCTAACTAGACTGTAGTTATATGAAGAACCCCTCCACTGTATTCTAACTAGACTGTAGTTATATGAAGAACCCCTCCACTGTATTCTAACTAGACTGTAGTTATATGAAGAAACCCTCCACTGTATTCTAACTAGACTGTAGTTATATGAAGAACCCCTCCACTGTGTTCTAACTAGACTGTAGTTATATGAAGAACCCTCCACTGTGTTCTAACTAGACTGTAGTTATATGAAGAACCCCTCCACTGCTATTACTGCCATGATATCACACAATCAATGTATAAAAGGCTCATTATTTGTTCTGTCTAAAAGCCTGATGAAGTCCAAGACACGAAACACGTTGGTTTTGCTTTGAACAGTTCAGAAGCTTTCTTATTAACTTGTCCTCTAAGAGTTGCTGGATCTCCTCTCTGTCACACAATCACCGTCACAAGAGAAACATATGATTAAATGAAGAATCCGAGGTGAAATCAGGTCAGGTTTAGTCTCTTTATTTGGGTTAGGATAGAAGAGGGTGCAGGGTCTGAGTACAAGTGTTTACAGTGACTGTGGCAGAGGTACGCAGCACGTTTCCTTGAATCCTAGAACCCTAGAAGTCTAGAACCCTAGATCCCATTCCCTCTTCTAGCCACGACAACAGACCCACACACACACATCCGTACCCCCATAGATCAGAGTCAAAGGAGAAGCACTAGTCGTCTCGTTTTGGGCTGAATTTAGGTTTGAAGAGAAACAGGATGGTTGGATGAAAAATTAGTTATGCGAGGGGGAAAAAGAGAGAGAGAGAGGGGAAGGGAGGGGGCTGAAAATAACAGAGATGGAGAGAGAGAGAAAAAAATTGAGAGAATATCTAGCTATCTACCTATCAACCCACCACATCTGGTCTTTGTTGATCTGTGAGTTGTTGTCGCTGTTTATTTACGTCAATAGTCTTAGAATCCATTGTTGTTTCTTGGTGTTGACGCATCTGTCCAATCAGGGCGGCTGTACGCCACAAGTCTTACATCTCTCAAACAGGTAGAGGGCGCCGTCTCAAGAGGGGAAAAAACAATTACCTCCCTCCATCCCTCGCTCTCTCCCTCGCTCTAAAAAAAAATGATCTAACCACGGAGAGGATCACCGGGGGGATGAGGGGTCGGATGGAGGTATGGAGGGAGCTTTCTATCTTCCTATAGATAGGGTGCTTTCTTCCTGTCCCTTTTAGCCTTCCCCCCTCCTCCTCCTCTACTGTGCCCTTCCTCCGCCTCTCCTCCGCTCACTCTCTTTCTCGCCCTCTGGGACCCTCACTTGCTGGACAAGGTGTAGCAGCCGTGCTGGTGCCACTGCATGTCACGGATACGCCTCACAGACTGGAACTGGGGGTGACGGGCGCCGAACTCATTGAAGTGCTTGTAGTCACCCTTCTCCAGGAGGTACTGGGAACCACGGTATCCAGGGAACTGGTAACCCACCCAGCTGGAAGAAAACAGCAGAGGAGAAGGGGGATGAGTGAAGAGATGGAGGGACAGAGATAGATGGGGAAGAGAGGGAGAGAGATGGGAGAGAGAGGAGAAGTTGGAAAGGGCTGAGTGAATGAGGGCTGGAATGGGGGAAGAGAGGGACATATATGGGAGAAAGAGAGAGGAGGAAGAAGAGATGAACAGAGGCGAGAAAGAAAGACGGAGAGAGAATCAATACTGTGAGACAGAGAGAGAGGCCAGGAGGGACACAGAGGTAGAGAAATGAACAAAGAAGAGTAAAGTAGAAAAGAAAGCGAGAACCGAGGGAGACAGAGAGAAAAGATGAGAAGCCGACAGCATCAGGAGAACAGGCAGGGGAGTTGGAAGCTGTGAGGGAGAGATATGTCTTGCTAAACAGAGGTATTGATCTGTTTGTCACGTTTTGCCTGTAGTGCCACAGGTACCAGTCTGTCCGTTTGATGTTTCAACCAGAGGGGAACCTGTCTACTCACTGTGGGCCAAACCCATCTATGAAGGAACTGGACCTATCTCCTCTCTCACTGTGCAGATACACTGGAGAGACGAAGCTCACATGCACACAGATACATACACACACATGCACGCATGAACGAACACACACAAACTGTGCTATATAAAACCCTTTGTTCTGATTCTGAAGAGGCTGTTTAACACAGGAAAGACATCCTGACATCATTCCTGATGCATTTCTGAAAGTGAATCATAGATCTTCAGGGATATGTCCCAAATGGTGCCCTATTCCCTATTTAGTACACTACTTTTGACCAGGGCCCATAGTGCATATGAAGGGAATAGGGTGCCATTTGAGAGGCAGACTAGATTCTATTTGAAGTATGTAGACACAGGAAGCCAGAGGGAAACAGAGAGCCTATATATTAAATGATCTTCTAAATGGAACCCCTCTGACAATTAAAACTATTGTGGAAACTTTCGTCATTCCAAACTATTTTTGGAACTGTTGTTTCTGAATTCTATTATTTACATAGAAATGGTGGAACGACTCAGCCATTTGAAATGAATGAATAATTTGTACAGTAGATTACAAACGATCTAAGGTATCTAGGTTTGGTGATTCCTGGTTGTTTATGTCATAATGACATCACTGTCTCATCCACTTCCTGCTCTATCTCATCCTATAGACCAATGGCATGTTTGTCTGCGATGTGGGTGTGTCCTGATGCCGCAGTGAGGACCACTCACGTTCCGCAGCTGACCATGATGCTGCCGACCCTATCGGTGAATCCGTAGGAGAACAGAGAGGGAACATCATCATCCATGATCTCCATCTTACGACCCTTGAACTCTCCAACCTCGAACAGGCAGATCTTGTGCTTCTCAGGGTCCTGAGAGAGAGGGGAGAGGGGGAAAGAGGGGGAAAGAGGGGAGGGAGGTGGGGGAGAGAGAGAGGTGGAGTTAAAAACTAACATAACATAACTAACAGATAACAGGCCGAACTGATCAGTTTGGATAAATTAATGGATGGATGGATGGATGGATGGATGGATGGATGGATGGATGGATGGATGGATGGATGGATGGATGGATGGATGGATGGATGAATGAATGAATTTATGAATGAATGAATGAGTGGATGGATGGATGGATGGATGGATGGATGGATGGATGGATGGATGGATGGATGGATGGATGGATGGATGGATGGATGAGTAGGTGGATGGATGGATGGATGAGTAGGTGGATGGATGGATAAATGAATGAATAGATGAATGAATATGGATGGATGTTAAGAGAGATGATTACTAACAGCAGAAATACATGATATTCAGATAAGTGTATGTAAATGTATTCTGGCCAATGACAGAGATGTAGTGCTGGAGAGATGGAAGGACAGAGTGATGGGGAGAGACAAATGGAGTAGTGTGTGACATACCATACGGACGGGCCTGAAGGACAGAGTGATGGGGAGAGACAAACAGAGGAGTGTGTGACATACCATGCGGACGGGCCTGAAGGACAGCAGGTAGTCGTTCTTCTGACAGTTGCTCCAGGAGTCCCAGCGAGGGTACTCTCCCTTCTCCAGGATGAACATCTCACCACAGAAGTTCATCTGCTCATAACCCACGAAACTGAGAGAGGGAGAAAGGGGGAGAGAGAGGGGGAGAGAGAGGGAGAGGGGAAGAGGAGGGGTAAGGGAGGGGGCGGAGAGAGGGGGAGCGAGAGGGAGAGGGGAAGAGGAGTGGTAAGGGAGGGGGCGGAGAGAGGGGGAGCGAGAGGGAGAAGGGAAGAGGAGGGGTAAGGGAGGGGGAGGAGAGGGGGATAGAGAGAGGCAGGAACACATTGAGAACCATGGTTGCAGCAACATTTGATAGGAATAAATGTTAGTTTGTGTGAGATTGACAAACAGGTATGGGTGTGTCATAGTAGCGTTAGTGTAAGGAAAAGATTTCACTACAAGTGCATGTGGGGATTAGGTGTGTGTTGGTGAAGCTGAGGTGTGTGTGTGTGTGTGTGTGTGTGTGTGTGTGTGTGTGTGTGTGTGTGTGTGTGTGTGTGTGTGTGTGTGTGTGTGTGTGTGTGTGTGTGTGTGTGTGTGTGTGTGTGTGTGTGTGTGTGTGTGTGTGTGTGTGTGTGTGTGTGTGTGTGTGTGTGTGTGTCGAGGGACAGGCTGGTACTCAAGGCCCGCAGTCGACACGCAGGGAGCGGACCCTGTCCATGCCCATGTCACACACGTTCATGCACTCATTGGTGATCTCCATACAGCGGCCCTGGAAGTTCTCCTGGTCGAAGACACACATCTGAGATGGAGAGAGAGAGGGAGGGAGGGAGGGAGAGGGGGGAGAGAGAGGTAGATAGAGAAAGAGGTAGAGGGAGGGAGGGAGGGAGGGAGGGAGGGAGGGAGGGAGGGAGGGAGGGAGGGAGGGAGGGAGGGAGGGAGGGAGGGAGGGAGGGAGGGAGGGAGGGAGGGAGGGAGGGAGGGAGGGAGGGAGGGAGGGAGGTGTAAGAGAGAGCGCGAGAGAGAGAGGAGAAAGATAAAAGAGAGAAATTACAGTTTAATTCTCACATCTTTTTCTTTGAGGCTGAACTGTGTAATGTAACAAAACAAACACTTTTTGATTCCCAAATGGTCCCCTATTCCCTATATAGTGCACTAGGGCTCTGGTCAAAAGTAGTGCTCTATATAGGAAACAGGGGGCCATTTTGGACGCAGACACTGTCCTTGTGTGATTCTCTTAGAACGCCTCCACACACACATAGCTATGGCAACTGTGACTTACCACCACAGGCAACTAGAGGCATTGGGTGGAAACAGTGTGTGAGTAGTTACGTACGAGTGTCAAAGTACCAACAATTATATAACATATATGTGTGGCCATCTGGTTTTGTATGCATACATTATGTGTGTGTATGTATGTGTGTGTGTGTGTATGCATGCATGTGTTTGTGTGTGTATGTGTGTGAATGCGTGCATGTGTGTGTGAGTATGTGTGCATATGTGTGTGTGCCTATATGTGTGCATGTGTGTGTGTATATGCATGCGTATGTGTGTGTGTGTGTGTGTGTGTGTGTGTGTGTGTGTGTGTGTGTGTGTGTGTGTGTGTGTGTGTGTGTGTGTGTGTGTGTGTGTGTGTGTGTGTGTGTGTGTGTGTGTGTGTGTGTGTGTGTGTGTGTGTGTGTGTGTGTGTGTGTATACATGCATGTGTGTTACCTTGTAGGCGTTCATGCCCATCTCAGATCTCTTCCCCTGGGCGGCCTTGCCGTCGGTCTGGGTAGCAGATTTAGACTTTTCTCCAGACATGATGACTGGAACAAAACAGAGGGATGACGGAGGGAAGGAAATCAAAGAAGGTAAAGAAAGGTACCAGGGTTCAACACACTGCTGCTAAGTTTAATGCTGTTTAAACAGACACAACTCATTTACCACTTTATCCCATTGAAGTCTACAACTTTTACCCAAACCTACTGTGTTCTAGACAGTAGACCCCTGCTTTACTCCTTAGCTCCTTAGCAGAGCCTGTAATTGATCAACGGAACAGAAAAATATGAGTAGCCATCTTGGATGAGGTTTATTAACCACATGACCGCTACTGGCCACTTAAAATGTTTCCTCGAGGTTCCCTTACGATCCAAACGTCAGTAAGAACAGAAATTAAGAGTTTGTTGGGTTTTTTTGCCCATGTACAAAGCATGTCCACTTAAAAGTACATTAATCTCCAATGTAAAATAGTCAACCAGATCTTATAGATAACAAGAACCTATAGATTCATTAAACAATCCCTGTGGAACTAGATAAAACACGTTAATGAAGGACAATAAGTTATTTATGGGTTCTTTCTAGTTACTATGATGCCATTTAGAGTGACCTGTATTTGAATTTGACGTTTGAGATACCTAATCTATCCCTCCCTCATCCCCCATCTCTCTGTATCTCTGTGTGGCCGTCTCTTACCTCTGCTCAGTGTGTGGGTACAGGAGTGGGCTCAGGCGGTCGGTGTGTGAGTGGAGAGGGCCCTCCCGGACCTTTTATATGCTGGCGCCCAGAGAGGGGGGATTAGAGTGACAGAGAGAAACCCGCTGAGCTCACAGCCAGGGAAGAATAGAAATCCCCCCATCATCAAAGAGAGAGAGAGAGAGAGAGAGAGAGAGAGAGAGAGAGAGAGAGAGAGAGAGAGAGAGAGAGAGAGAGAGAGAGAGAGAGAGAGAGAGAGAGAGAGAGAGAGATATGTAAATACTGCATGAGTACAGAGGTATGTATGGTGGTTGGTGATTGAAG
This sequence comes from Salvelinus namaycush, assembly GCF_016432855.1. Classification (NCBI taxonomy): domain Eukaryota; kingdom Metazoa; phylum Chordata; class Actinopteri; order Salmoniformes; family Salmonidae; genus Salvelinus; species Salvelinus namaycush. The sequence continues at coordinate 57,179 of NW_024061306.1, read as the reverse complement.
TGATGTTATGATGCACAGGTCTGTCTGTGAGGTTTTTAAATGTTATTGATTTTGTGTTTTTTAAATTTATTATAATGAACCTTTATCTAACTAGACAAGTCAGTTAAGAACAAATTCTTATTTACAATGACGGCCTACCAAAAGGCAAAAGGTCTCCTGCAGGGACGGGGGCCTGGGATTAAAAATAAATAAAAAATACAATATGAATACAGGACAACATTTTGGAGCTGTTGTTATCAGGAACATGTTTTCATGGAACACTGTCATTTCCTACACTATATATGAAGTCCTTATTCCTTCTCATCAGTTTTATACATCTTTGGTTCTACTGTTTCACTCCCACTGGAAAGCCGGGTATCCTACAGAAACCTGGGCCCATATTCATAAAGCGTGCTGATCTAGGATCAGGTCCCCCGGTCCATCTAATCTTATTTATTATGATCTAACAGGAAAAACTGATCCTAGATTAGCACTACCTTGAGGCACTTTATGAATACCGGCCCAAATCCTAGATCTGAGCTAAAGGTTATGATTGGTATTTGTAATTGTATTTATTATGGATCCCAATGAGTTCCTGCCAAGGCAGCAGCTACTCTTCCTGGGGTTCATTATGGATCCCAATGAGTTCCTGCCAAGGCAGCAGCTACTCTTCCTGTGGTTTATTATGGATCCCAATGAGTTCCTGCCAAGGCAGCAGCTACTCTTCCTGGGGTTTATTATGGATCCTAATGAGTTCCTGCCAAGGCAGCAGCTACTCTTCCTGGGGTCCAACAAAATTACGGCAGTTTATACAATTTTAAAAACATTACAATACATTCACAGATTTCTCAACACACTGGTGTTGGGGTGGGGACTTTTGATCCTAGATCAGTGCTTTGAGGCAACATATCTTTGGAGAAAGAGATTGGTTGAGAGAGCAGAGATAGAGATAGATGGATATCATTTGGTAAGATTTGATGGATAATAAAAGTGTCTTATGGACAAGGAGATACACGTTTGAAAATCATATGGTCTATGGTAGTATGGTAGTATGCTAGTATGGTAGTATGGCCCATGGTAGTATGGTAGTATGGTAGTATGGTCTATGGTAGTATGGTAGTATGGTAGTATGGTAGTATGGTAGTGTGGTCTATGGTAGTATGGTTGCATGGTAGTATGTTCTATGGTAGTATGGTCTATGGTAGTATGGTAGTATGGTCTATGGTAGTATGGTCTATGGTAGTATGGTAGTATGGCCTATGGTAGTATGGTCTATGGTAGTATGGTCTATGGTAGTATGGTAGTATGGCCTATGGTAGTATGGTAGTATGGTAGTATGGTCTATGGTAGTATGGTCAATGGTAGTATGGTCTATGGTAGTATGGTATATGGTAGTATGGTAGTATGGTAGTATGGTCTATGGTAGTATGGTCAATGGTAGTATGGTCTATGGTAGTATGGTCAATGGTAGTATGGTCTATGGTAGTATGGTATATGGTAGTATGGTAGTATGGTAGTATGGTAGTATGGTCTATGGTAGTATGGTAGTATGGTCTATGGTAGTATGGTCTATGGTAGTATGATAGTATGGCCTATGGTAGTATGGTCTATGGTAGTATGGTAGTATGGCCTATGGTAGTATGGTCTATGGTAGTATGGTAGTATGGTATATGGTAGTATGGTAGTATGGTGGCATGGTAGTATGGTAGTATGGTCCATGGTAGTATGGTCTATGGTGGTATGGTCTATGGTAGTATGGTCTATGGTAGTATGGTCTATGGTAGTATGGTCTATGGTAGTATGGTAGTATGGTCTATGGTAGTATGGTAGTATGGTAGTATGGTAGTATGATATATGGTAGTATGGTCTTTGGTAGTATGGTCTATGGTAGTATGGTCTATGGTCTATGGTAGTATGGTATTATGGTATATGGTAGTATGCCCTATGGTAGTATGGTAGTATGGTCTATGGTAGTATGGTCTATGGTAGTATGGTAGTATGGTCTACGGTAGTATGGTCTATGGTATCATGGTCTATGGTAGTATGGTAGTATGGTATTAAGGTCTATGGTATTATGGTAGTATGGTCTATGGTAGTATGGTAGTATGGTAGTAAGGCATATGGTAGTATGGTAGTATGGTCTATGGTAGTATGGTATTATGGTCTATGGTAGTATGGTATTAAGGTATATGGTCTATGGTAGTATGGTGGTATGGTAGTATGGTCAATGGTAGTATGGTATTAAGGTATATGGTCTATGGTAGTATGGTCTATGGTAGTATGGTAGTATGGTCTATGGTAGTATGATCTATGGTAGTATGGTCTATGGTAGTATGATCTATGGTAGTATGGTCTATGGTAGTATGGTAGTATGGTCTATGGTAGTATGGTAGTATGGTAGTATGGTAGTATGATATATGGTAGTATGGTCTTTGGTAGTATGGTCTATGGTAGTATGGTCTATGGTCTATGGTAGTATGGTATTATGGTATATGTTAGTATGCTCTATGGTAGTATGGTAGTATGGTCTATGGTAGTATGGTCTATGGTAGTATGGTAGTATGGTCTATGGTAGTATGGTAGTATGGTAGTATGGTCTATGGTAGTATGGTATTAAGGTCTATGGTCTATGGTAGTATGGTAGTATGGTCTATGGTCTATGGTAGTATGGTAGTATGGTCTATGGTAGTATGGTAGTATGGTCTATGGTAGTATGGTCTATGGTAGTATGGTCTATGGTAGTATGGTCTATGGTAGTATGGTCTATGGTAGTATGGTAGTATGGTCTATGGTAGTATGGTAGTATGGTAGTATGATCTATGGTAGTATGGTAGTATGGTAGTATGATATATGGTAGTATGGTCTTTGGTAGTATGGTCTATGGTAGTATGGTCTATGGTCTATGGTAGTATGGTATTATGGTATATGTTAGTATGCTCTATGGTAGTATGGTAGTATGGTAGTATGGTCTATGGTAGTATGGTAGTATGGTCTATGGTAGTATGGTCTATGGTAGTATGGTCTATGGTAGTATGGTAGTATGGTCTATGGTAGTATGGTAGTATGGTAGTATGGTCTATGGCAGTATGGTATTAAGGTCTATGGTCTATGGTAGTATGGTAGTATGGTCTATGGTAGTATGGTAGTATGGTCTATGGTAGTATGGTCTATGGTAGTATGGTAGTATGGTCTATTGTAGTATGGTAGTATGGTAGTATGGTCTATGGCAGTATGGTATTAAGGTCTATGGTCTATGGTAGTATGGTAGTATGGTCTATGGTAGTATGGTAGTATGGTCTATGGTAGTATGGTCTATGGTAGTATGGTAGTATGGTCTATGGTAGTATGGTAGTATGGTCTATGGTAGTATGGTCTATGGTAGTATGGTAGTATGGTCTATGGTAGTATGGTAGTATGGTAGTATGATCTATGGTAGTATGGTAGTATGGTAGTATGGTCTATGGTATTATGGTTGCATGGTATATGGTAGTATGGTTCTATGGTAGTATGGTCTTTGGTAGTATGGTAGCATGGTCTATGGTAGTACGGTAGCATGGCCTGTGGTAGTATGGTTGTATGGTAGTATGGTAGTATGGTCTATGGTAGTATGGTCGTATGGTCTATGGTAGTATGGTCTATGGTAGTATGGTAGTATGGCAGTATGGTATATGGTCTATGGTAGTATGGTAGCATGGTCTATGGTAGTATGGTAGTATGGTCTATGGTAGTATGGTAGTATGGTCTATGGTATTATGGTCTATGGTAGTATGGTAGTATGGTGTATGGTAGTATGGTAGTATGGTCTATGGTATTATGGTCTATGGAAATATGGTAGTATGGTATTAAGGCCTATGGTATTATGGTAGTATGATCTATGGTAGTATGGTAGTATGGTCTATGGTAGTATGGTAGTATGGTAGTATGGTCTATGGTAGTATGGTAGTATGGTAGTATGGTCTATGGTCTATGGTAGTATGGTGGTATGGTAGTATGGTAAATGGTAGTATGGTCTATGGTAGTATGGTAGTATGGTCTATGGTAGTATGGTAGTATGGTCTATGGTAGTATGGTAGTATGGTATTAAGGTCTATGGTAGTATGGTATTAAGGTCTATGGTATTATGGTAGTATGGTCTATGGTAGTATGGTAGTATGGTATTATGGTCTATGGTAGTATGGTAGTATGGTCTATGGTATTATGGTTGCATGGTATATGGTAGTATGGTTCTATGGTAGTATGGTCTTTGGTAGTATGGTAGCATGGTCTATGGTAGTATGGTAGTATGGTCTATGGTCTATGGTAGTATGGCAGTATGGTAGTATGGTAGTATGGTAGTACGGTAGCATGGCCTATGGTCTATGGTAGTATGGTAGTATGGTAGTATGGTAGAATGGTAGTATGGTAGTATGGCCTATGATAGTATGGTATTATTGTAGTATGGTAGCATGGTGGTATGGTCTATGGTAGTATGGCATTTGGTAGTATGGTAGTATGGTAGTATGGTTTATGGTAGTATGGTTCTATGGCAGTATGGTAGTATGGTAGTATGGTAGTATGGTATACGGTCTATGGTAGTATGGTAGCATGGTCTATGGTAGTATGGTTCTATGGCAGTATGGTAGTATGGTAGTATGGTCTATGGTAGTATGGCATTTGGTAGTATGGCAGTATGGTAGTATGGTAGTATGGTATATGGTCTATGGTAGTATGGTAGCATGGTCTATGGTAGTATGGTAGTATGGTCTATGGCAGTATGGTAGTATGGTCTATGGTAGTATGGTATATGGTAGTATGGTATCATGGTCTATGGTATTATGGTATTATGGTATATGGCAGTATGGTAGTATGGTTTATGGTAGTATGGTAGTATGGTCTATGGTAGTATGGTAGTATGGTCTTTGGTAGTATGGTATTATGGTCTATGGTAGTATGGTAGTATGGTATATGGTAGTATGGTATTATGGTAGTATGGTCTATGGTAGTATGGTCTATGGTAATATGGTCTATGGTAGTATGGTAGTATGGTCTATGGTGGTATGGTCTATGGTAGTATGGTAGTATGGTAGTATGGTAGTATGGTCTATGGTGGTATGGTCTATGGTAGTATGGTAGTATGGTAGTATGGTAGTATGGTCAATGGTAGTATGGTAGTATGGTCTATGGTGGTATGGCAGTATGGCCTATGGTAGTACGGTAGTATGGTCTATGGTAGTATGGTAGTATGGTAGTATGGTCTATGGTAGTATGGTCTATGGTAGTATGGTAGTATGGTCTATGGTAGTATGACTGTATGGTAGTATGGTAGTATGGTAGTATGGTAGTATGGTCTATGGTAGTATGGTCTATGGTAATATGGTCTATGGTAGTATGGTAGTATGGTCTATGGTAGTATGGTTGTATGGTAGTATGGTCTATGGTAGTATGGTCTATGGTAGTATGGTAGTATGGTCTATGGTAGTATGGTTGTATGGTAGTATGGTCTATGGTAGTATGGTCTATGGTAGTATGGTAGTATGGTCTATGGTAGTATGGTCTATGGTAGTATGGTAGTATGGCCTATGGTAGTATGGTAGTATGGTCTATGGTAGTATGGTAGTATGGTCTATGGCAGTATGGTTGTATGGTAGTATGGTCTATGGTAGTATGGTAGTATGGTCTTTGGTAGTATGGTAGTATGGTCTATGGTAGTATGGTAGCATGGCCTATGGTAGTATGGTAGTATGGTAGTATGGTCTATGGTAGTATGGTAGTATGGTAGTATGGTCTATGGTAGTATGGTCTATGGTAGTATGGTAGTATGGTCTATGGTAGTATGGTAGTATGGTCTATGGTAGTATGGTTGTATGGTAGTATGGTAGTATGGTAGTATGGTCTATGGTAGTATGGTCTATGGTAGTATGGTAGTATGGTCTATGGTAGTATGGTTGTATGGTAGTATGGTCTATGGTAGTATGGTCTATGGTAGTATGGTAGTATGGTCTATGGTAGTATGGTCTATGGTAGTATGGTAGTATGGCCTATGGTAGTATGGTAGTATGGTCTATGGTAGTATGGTCTATGGTAGTATGGTAGTATGGTCTATGGCAGTATGGTTGTATGGTAGTATGGTCTATGGTAGTATGGTAGTATGGTCTTTGGTAGTATGGTAGTATGGTCTATGGTAGTATGGTAGCATGACCTATGGTAGTATGGTAGTATGGTAGTATGGTCTATGGTAGTATGGTAGTATGGTAGTATGGTCTATGGTAGTATGGTCTATGGTAGTATGGTAGTATGGTCTATGGTAGTATGGTTGTATGGTAGTATGGTAGTATGGTAGTATGGTCTATGGTAGTATGGTCTATGGTAGTATGGTAGTATGGTCTATGGTAGTATGGTTGTATGGTCTATCGTAGTATGGTTGTATGGTAGTATGGTCTATGGTAGTATGGTCTATGGTAGTATGGTCTATGGTAGTATGGTAGTATGGTCTATGGTAGTATGGTCTATGGTAGTATGGTCTATGGTAGTATGGTAGTATGGTCTACGGTAGTATGGTAGTATGGTCTATGGTAGTATGGTCTATGGTAGTATGGTAGTATGGTCTATGGTAGTATGGTTGTATGGTAGTATGGTCTATGGTAGTATGGAATTATGGTCTATTGTAGTATGGTAGTATGGCCTATGGTAGTATGGTAGTATGGTCTATGGTAGTATGGTAGTATGGTCTATGGTAGTATGGTAGTATGGCCTATGGTAGTATGGCCTATGGTAGTATGGTAGTATGGTAGTATGGTAGTATGGTCTATGGTAGTATGGTCTATGGTAGTATGGTCTATGGTAGTATGGTAGTATGGTAGTATGGTAGTATGGTAGTATGGTAGTATGGTAGTATGGTAGTATGGCAGTATGGTAGTATGGTAGTATGGTAGTATGGTAGTATGGTAGTACGGTAGTATGGTAGTATGGTAGTATGGCAGTATGGTAGTATGGTCTATGGTATTATGGTAGTATGGTCTATGGTAGTATGGTCTATGGTAGTATGGTAGTATGGTCTATGGTAGTATGGTAGTATGGTAGAATGGCAGTATGGTAGTATGGTCTATGGTAGTATGGTCTATGGTAGTATGGTCTATGGTAGTATGGTAGTATGGTCTATGGTAGTATGGTCTATGGTAGTATGGTCTATTGTAGTATGGTAGTATGGTCTATGGTAGTATGGTCTATGGTAGTATGGTAGTATGGCCTATGGTAGTATGGTAGTATGGTCTATGGTAGTATGGTCTATGGTAGTATGGTAGTATGGTCTATGGCAGTATGGTTGTATGGTAGTATGGTCTATGGTAGTATGGTAGTATGGTCTTTGGTAGTATGGTAGTATGGTCTATGGTAGTATGGTAGCATGGCCTATGGTAGTATGGTAGTATGGTAGTATGGTCTATGGTAGTATGGTCTATGGTAGTATGGTAGTATGGTCTATGGTAGTATGGTTGTATGGTAGTATGGTAGTATGGTAGTATGGTCTATGGTAGTATGGTCTATGGTAGTATGGTAGTATGGTCTATGGTAGTATGGTTGTATGGTCTATCGTAGTATGGTTGTATGGTAGTATGGTCTATGGTAGTATGGTCTATGGTAGTATGGTCTATGGTAGTATGGTAGTATGGTCTATGGTAGTATGGTCTATGGTAGTATGGTCGATGGTAGTATGGTAGTATGGTCTACGGTAGTATGGTAGTATGGTCTATGGTAGTATGGTCTATGGTAGTATGGTTGTATGGTAGTATGGTCTATGGTAGTATGGTCTATGGTAGTATGGTAGTATGGTCTATGGTAGTATGGTTGTATGGTAGTATGGTCTATGGTAGTATGGAATTATGGTCTATTGTAGTATGGTAGTATGGCCTATGGTAGTATGGTAGTATGGTCTATGGTAGTATGGTAGTATGGTCTATGGTAGTATGGTAGTATGGTCTATGGTAGTATGGTCTATGGTAGTATGGTAGTATGGTATTATGGTCTATGGTAGTATGGTAGTATGGTATTAAGGTATATGGTCTATGGTAGTATGGTGGTATGGTAGTATGGTCAATGGTAGTATGGTCTATGGTAGTATGGTAGTATGGTAGTATGGTCAATGGTAGTATGATCTATGGTAGTATGGTCTATGGTAGTATGATCTATGGTAGTATGGTAGTATGGTATTAAGGTATATGGTCTATGGTAGTATGGTAGTATGGTCTATGGTCTACCAATTTGTAAGTCGCTCTGGATAAGAGCGTCTGCTAAATGACTTAAATGTAAATGTAAATGTCTATGGTCTATGGTAGTATGGTAGTATGGTATTAAGGTATATGGTCTATGGTAGTATGGTAGTATGGTAGTATGGTCTATGGTAGTATGGTATTAAGGTCTATGGTCTATGGTAGTATGGTAGTATGGTCTATGGTCTATGGTAGTATGGTAGTATGGTCTATGGTAGTATGGTCTATGGTAGTATGGTAGTATGGTAGTATGGTCAATGGTAGTATGGTCTATGGTAGTATGGTAGTATGGTCTATGGTAGTATGATCTATGGTAGTATGGTCTATGGTAGTATGATCTATGGTAGTATGGTAGTATGGTATTAAGGTATATGATCTATGGTAGTATGGTAGTATGGTCTATGGTCTACCAATTTGTAAGTCGCTCTGGATAAGAGCGTCTGCTAAATGACTTAAATGTAAATGTAAATGTCTATGGTCTATGGTAGTATGGTAGTATGGTATTAAGGTATATGGTCTATGGTAGTATGGTAGTATGGTAGTATGGTAGTATGGTCTATGGTAGTATGGTATTAAGGTCTATGGTCTATGGTAGTATGGTAGTATGGTCTATGGTCTATGGTAGTATGGTAGTATGGTCTATGGTAGTATGGTAGTATGGTCTATGGTAGTATGGTCTATGGTAGTATGGTAGTATGGTCTATGGTAGTATGGTAGTATGGTCTATGGTAGTATGGTAGTATGGTCTATGGTATTATGGTCTATGGTAGTATGGTAGTATGGTATTAAGGCCTATGGTATTATGGTAGTATGATCTATGGTAGTATGGTAGTATGGTCTATGGTAGTATGGTAGTATGGTCTATGGTAGTATGGTAGTATGGTAGTATGGTCTATGGTAGTATGGTCTATGGTAGTATGGTGGTATGGTAGTATGGTCAATGGTAGTATGGTCTATGGTAGTATGGTAGTATGGTCTATGGTAGTATGGTAGTATGGTCTATGGTAGTATGGTAGTATGGTATTAAGGTCTATGGTAGTATGGTATTAAGGTCTATGGTATTATGGTAGTATGGTCTATGGTAGTATGGTAGTATGGTATTATGGTCTATGGTAGTATGGTAGTATGGTAGTATGGTCTATGGTATTATGGTTGCATGGTATATGGTAGTATGGTTCTATGGTAGTATGGTCTATGGTCTATGGTAGTATGGCAGTATGGTAGTATGGTAGTATGGTAGTACGGTAGCATGGCCTATGGTCTATGGTAGTATGGTAGTATGGTAGTATGGTAGTATGGTAGTATGGTAGAATGGTAGTATGGTAGTATGGCCTATGATAGTATGGTAGTATGGTAGTATGGTAGCATGGTGGTATGGTCTATGGTAGTATGGCATTTGGTAGTATGGTAGTATGGTAGTATGGTATGTATGGTAGTATGGTATGTATGGTAGTATGGTAGTATGGTATGTATGGTAGTATGGTATGTATGGTAGTATGGTAGGATGGTATATGGTAGTATGGTTCTATGGCAGTATGGTAGTATGGTAGTATGGTCTATGGTAGTATGGCATTTGGTAGTATGGCAGTATGGTAGTATGGTAGTATGGTATATGGTCTATGGTAGTATGGTAGCATGGTATATGGTAGTATGGTAGTATGGTCTATGGCAGTATGGTAGTATGGTCTATGGTAGTATGGTATATGGTAGTATGGTATCATGGTCTTTGGTATTATGGTATTATGGTATATGGCAGTATGGTAGTATGGTCTATGGTAGTATGGTAGTATGGTCTATGGTAGTATGGTAGTATGGTCTATGGTAGTATGGTATTATGGTCTATGGTAGTATGGTAGTATGGTATATGGTAGTATGGTATTATTGTCTATGGTAGTATGGTAGTATGGTATATGGTAGTATGGTCTATGGTAGTATGGTCTATGGTAATATGGTCTATGGTAGTATGGTAGTATGGTCTATGGTGGTATGGTCTATGGTAGTATGGTAGTATGGTAGTATGGTAGTATGGTCTATGGTGGTATGGTCTATGGTAGTATGGTAGTATGGTAGTATGGTAGAATGGTCAATGGTAGTATGTTAGTATGGTCTATGGTGGTATGGCAGTATGGCCTATGGTAGTACGGTAGTATGGTCTATGGTAGTATGGTAGTATGGTAGTATGGTCTATGGTAGTATGGTCTATGGTAGTATGGTAGTATGGTCTATGGTAGTATGGCTGTATGGCTGTATGGTAGTATGGTAGTATGGTAGTATGGTCTATGGTAGTATGGTCTATGGTAATATGGTCTATGGTAGTATGGTAGTATGGTCTATGGTAGTATGGTTGTATGGTAGTATGGTCTATGGTAGTATGGTCTATGGTAGTATGGTAGTATGGTCTATGGTAGTATGGTTGTATGGTAGTATGGTCTATGGTAGTATGGTCTATGGTAGTATGGTAGTATGGTCTATGGTAGTATGGTCTATGGTAGTATGGTAGTATGGCCTATGGTAGTATCGTAGTATGGTCTATGGTAGTATGGTCTATGGTAGTATGGTAGTATGGTCTATGGCAGTATGGTTGTATGGTAGTATGGTCTATGGTAGTATGGTAGTATGGTCTTTGGTAGTATGGTAGTATGGTCTATGGTAGTACGGTAGCATGGCCTATGGTAGTATGGTAGTATGGTAGTATGGTCTATGGTAGTATGGTAGTATGGTAGTATGGGTTATGGTAGTATGGTCTATGGTAGTATGGTAGTATGGTCTATGGTAGTATGGTTGTATGGTAGTATGGTAGTATGGTAGTATGGTCTATGGTAGTATGGTCTATGGTAGTATGGTAGTATGGTCTATGGTAGTATGGTTGTATGGTCTATCGTAGTATGGTTGTATGGTAGTATGGTCTATGGTAGTATGGTCTATGGTAGTATGGTCTATGGTAGTATGGTAGTATGGTCTATGGTAGTATGGTCTATGGTAGTATGGTCTATGGTAGTATGGTAGTATGGTCTACGGTAGTATGGTAGTATGGTCTATGGTAGTATGGTCTATGGTAGTATGGTCTATGGTAGTATGGTCTATGGTAGTATGGTAGTATGGTCTATGGTAGTATGGTTGTATGGTAGTATGGTCTATGGTAGTATGGAATTATGGTCTATTGTAGTATGGTAGTATGGCCTTTGGTAGTATGGTAGTATGGTCTATGGTAGTATGGTCTATGGTAGTACGGTAGTATGGTCTATGGTAGTATGGTTGTATGGTAGTATGGTCTATGGTAGTATGGTCTATGGTAGTATGGTCTATGGTAGTATGGTCTATGGTAGTATGGTCTATGGTAGTATGGTCTATTGTAGTATGGTCTATGGTAGTATGGTCTATTGTAGTATGGTAGTATGGTAGTATGGTCTATGGTAGTATGGTCTATTGTAGTATGGTAGTATGGTAGTATGGTCTATGGTAGTATGGTCTATGGTAGTATGGTCTATGGTAGTATGGTCTATGGTAGTATGGTCTATTGTAGTATGGCAGTATGGTAGTATGGTCTATGGTAGTATGGTCTATGGTAGTATGGTAGTATGGTCTATGGTAGTATGGTCTATGGTAGTATGGTCTATGGTAGTATGGTCTATTGTAGTATGGTAGTATGGTCTATGGTAGTATGGTCTATGGTAGTATGGTCTATTGTAGTATGGTAGTATGGTAGTATGGTAGTATGGTAGTATGGTAGTATGGCAGTATGGTAGTATGGTCTATGGTAGTATGGTAGTATGGTAGTATGGTAGTATGCTCTATGGTAGTATGGTCTATGGTAGTATGGTAGTATGGTCTATGGTAGTATGGTCTATTGTAGTATGGTCTATGGTAGTATGGTAGTATGGTCTATGGTAGTATGGTCTATGGTAGTATGGTCTATGGTAGTATGGTAGTATGGTCTATGGTAGTATGGTCTATGGTAGTATGGTCTATGGTAGTATGGTAGTATGGTCTATGGTAGTATGGTCTATTGTAGTATGGTCTATGGTAGTATGGTAGTATGGTCTATGGTAGTATGGTCTATGGTAGTATGGTCTATTGTAGTATGGTCTATGGTAGTATGGTAGTATGGTCTATGGTAGTATGGTCTATGGTAGTATGGTCTATTGTAGTATGGTCTATGGTAGTATGGTCTATGGTAGTATGGTCTATTGTAGTATGGTCTATGGTAGTATGGTAGTATGGTCTATGGTAGTATGGTCTATGGTAGTATGGTCTATGGTAGTATGGTCTATTGTAGTATGGTCTATGGTAGTATGGTAGTATGGTCTATGGTAGTATGGTCTATGGTAGTATGGTCTATGGTAGTATGGTCTATTGTAGTATGGTCTATGGTAGTATGGTAGTATGGTCTATGGTAGTATGGTCTATGGTAGTATGGTCTATTGTAGTATGGTAGTATGGTAGTATGGCAGTATGGTAGTATGGTCTATGGTAGTATGGTAGTATGGTCTATGGTAGTATGGTCTATGGTAGTATGGTAGTATGGTCTATGGTAGTATGGTAGTATGGTAGTATGGCAGTATGGTAGTATGGTCTATGGTAGTATGGTAGTATGGTCTATGGTAGTATGGTCTATGGTAGTATGGTCTATGGTAGTATGGTAGTATGGTAGTATGGTCTATGGTAGTATGGTAGTATGGTCTATGGTAGTATGGTCTATGGTAGTATGGTCTATGGTAGTATGGTCTATTGTAGTATGGTCTATGGTAGTATGGTAGTATGGTCTATGGTAGTATGGTCTATGGTAGTATGGTCTATGGTAGTATGGTCTATTGTAGTATGGTCTATGGTAGTATGGTCTATTGTAGTATGGTCTATGGTAGTATGGTAGTATGGTCTATGGTAGTATGGTCTATTGTAGTATGGTCTATGGTCTATGGTAGTATGGTCTATGGTAGTATGGTCTATGGTAGTATGGTCTATGGTAGTATGGTAGTATGGTCTATGGTAGTATGGTCTATGGTAGTATGGTAGTATGGTCTATGGTAGTATGGTCTATGGTAGTATGGTAGTATGGTCTATGGTAGTATGGTCTATTGTAGTATGGTCTATGGTAGTATGGTCTGTGGTAGTATGGTAGTATGGTCTATGGTAGTATGGTCTATGGTAGTATGGTAGTATGGTCTATGGTAGTATGGTCTATGGTAGTATGGTAGTATGGTCTATGGTAGTATGGTCTATTGTAGTATGGTCTATGGTAGTATGGTCTATGGTAGTATGGTCTATGGTAGTATGGTCTATGGTAGTATGGTAGTATGGTCTATGGTAGTATGGTAGTATGGTCTATGGTAGTATGGTAGTATGGTATTCCCCCTGTTATTTTGTCATTGTAGCTCCACCAACAATAACACCATGTGAATATACCTCACCAACAGTAGGCCAACTATCTGTAATGGGGGTGTAGAAGTCACTTTACCTTCACTAAGGGGCCATTTCTGACAAGTCAGGAAGAATATGTTGACAAAAACAACAGCTGAAAAGCTACATTGTTATGTTCTATCCCTATATATTGAATTCCAACATATTGTAAACCTCATTTTAACCCTGACCTTGACCACACAACATGAATCATCTCACTGCCCAAGTAGCATCGCCAGTAAATGTACCGCTATTGAGTGAATTGTCATCTCACCAACATGGACATGTTCATGTTAAATTGCATGTCTTTCTACATTCGATAAAACTATGTAATGTAAAAGTTGACCAACTGGCAAGTGTCTTCACTGACATTTTCAAACTCTCCCTGTCCGAGTCCTTAATAACAAGATGTATTAAGCAGACCACCATAGTCCCTGTGTCCAAGAAGACTAAGGTAACCTGTCTAAATGACTACCGACCCGTAGCACTCACGTCTGTAACCATGAAGTGCTTTGAAAGGCTGGTCATGGCTCACATCAACACCATTATCCCAGAAACCCTAGACCCACTCCAATTTGCATACCGCCCAAACAGATCCACAGATGATGCAATCTCTATTGCACTCCACACTGCCCTTTCCCACCTGGACAAAAGGAACACCTATGTGAGAATGCTATTCATTGACTACAGCTCGACATTCAACACCATAGTGCCCTCAAAACTCATCAATAAGCTAAGGACCCTGGGACTAAAAACCTCCCTCTGAAACTGGATCCTGGACTTCCTGACGGGCCGCCCCCAGGTGGTAAGGGTAGGTAAGAACACATCCGCCAGGCTGATTCTCAACACAGGGGCCCCTCAGGGGTGCGTGCTCAGTCCTCTCCTGTACTCCCTGTTCACTCATGACTGCATGGCCAGGCACAACTCCAACACCATCATTAAGTTCGCCGATGACACAACAGTGGTAGGCCTGATCATCGACAACAATGGCCGTGTGGTGCCAAGACAACAACCTCTCCCTCAACGTGATCAAGACAAAAGAGATGATTGTGGACTACATGAAAAAGAGGACAGAGCACACCCCCATTGTCATCGACGGGACTTTAGTGGAGAAGGTTGAGAGCTTCAAGTTCCTTGGTGTCCACATCACCAACAAACTAACATGGTCCAAGCACACCAAGACAGTCGTGAAGAGGGCACGACAAAACCTATTCCCCTTCAGGAAACTGAAAAGATTTGGTATGGGTCCTCAGATCCTCAAAAGTTTCTACAGCTGCACCATCGAGAGCATCCTGACTGATTGCATCAATGCCTGGTATGGCAACTGCTCGGCCTCCGACCGCAAGTCACCACCGAAGGTAGTGCAAACGGCCCAGTACATCACTGGGGCCAAGCTTCCTGCCATCCAGGACCTCTATACCAGGGGCTGTCAGAGGAAGGCCCTAAAAATGGTCAAAGACTCCAGCCACCCTAGTCATAGACTGTTCTCTCTGCTACTGCATGGCAAGCGGTACCGGAGCACCAAGTCTATGTCCAAGAGGCTTCTAAACTGCCCAAAGCCATAAGACTCCTGAACATCTAATCAAATGGCTACCCAGACTATTTGCATTGCCCCCCCCCCCCTCTCCCCTTTCAAACCGCTGCTACTCTCTGTTGTTATCATCTATGCATAGTCACTTTAATAACTCTACCTACATGTACATATTACCTCAACTAACCACTGCCCCCGTCACACCGGTACCCCCCTGTATATAGTCTCGCTATTGGTATTTTACTGCTGCTCTTTAATTACTTGTAACTTTTATTTCTTATTCTTATCCGTATTTTTTAAACTGCATTGTTGGTTAGGGCTTGTAAGTAAGCATTTCACTGTAAGGTCTACACTTGTTGTATTTGGGCGCATGTGACTAATAAAACTTGATTTGATTTGATTAAGGAATCACAACAGCTCTATGAAAGGCATTTTCATCTGCAACATCTAAGTAGGATGCCCCACTACAGCACGTTCAGATAGAAATATATCATGTAGAATATACATGCTACTCATTCACATAGGAATCATGACAGTTACAAGACATTTCTATATGCAACATTTGGAAAGAAATACGCTCGAGGCTCGACTCTCGACTCTCGACCACAATTAAAATCTTGACATTTCAGTCATCAATTTGCGGCCTGCATCAACATGATTTAAAAATAGCCTCTCTGGTATGTAATGTGGAATTCCTACCATAATGTTCTCAGTCTATGGTTCTATGGTTATCAGTATGGTTCTATGGTAGTATGGTCTATGGTCTATGGTAGTATGGTAGTATGGTAGTATGGTAGTATGGTAGTACGGTAGTATGGTAGTATGGTAGTATGGTAGTATGGTAGTATGGTAGTATGGTAGTATGGTAGTATGGTAGTATGGTAGTATGGTAGTATGGTAGTATGGTAGTATGGTAGCATGGTAGTATGGTCTATGGTAGTATGGCATTTGGTAGTATGGTAGTATGGTAGTATGGTATATGGTAGTATGGTTCTATGGCAGTATGGTAGTATGGTAGTATGGTAGTATGGTATACGGTCTATGGTAGTATGGTAGCATGGTCTATGGTAGTATGGTTCTATGGCAGTATGGTAGTATGGTAGTATGGTCTATGGTAGTATGGCATTTGGTAGTATGGCAGTATGGTAGTATGGTAGTATGGTATATGGTCTATGGTAGTATGGTAGCATGGTATATGGTAGTATGGTAGTATGGTCTATGGCAGTATGGTAGTATGGTCTATGGTAGTATGGTATATGGTAGTATGGTATCATGGTCTTTGGTATTATGGTATTATGGTATATGGCAGTATGGTAGTATGGTCTATGGTAGTATGGTAGTATGGTCTATGGTAGTATGGTAGTATGGTCTATGGTAGTATGGTA
Organism: Salvelinus namaycush; assembly: GCF_016432855.1. NCBI lineage: Eukaryota > Metazoa > Chordata > Actinopteri > Salmoniformes > Salmonidae > Salvelinus > Salvelinus namaycush. The sequence continues at coordinate 40,644 of NW_024061306.1, read as the reverse complement.
TTATGGTCTATGGTAGTATGGTAGTATGGTATATGGTAGTATGGTATTATTGTCTATGGTAGTATGGTAGTATGGTATATGGTAGTATGGTCTATGGTAGTATGGTCTATGGTAATATGGTCTATGGTAGTATGGTAGTATGGTCTATGGTGGTATGGTCTATGGTAGTATGGTAGTATGGTAGTATGGTAGTATGGTCTATGGTGGTATGGTCTATGGTAGTATGGTAGTATGGTAGTATGGTAGAATGGTCAATGGTAGTATGTTAGTATGGTCTATGGTGGTATGGCAGTATGGCCTATGGTAGTACGGTAGTATGGTCTATGGTAGTATGGTAGTATGGTAGTATGGTCTATGGTAGTATGGTCTATGGTAGTATGGTAGTATGGTCTATGGTAGTATGGCTGTATGGCTGTATGGTAGTATGGTAGTATGGTAGTATGGTCTATGGTAGTATGGTCTATGGTAATATGGTCTATGGTAGTATGGTAGTATGGTCTATGGTAGTATGGTTGTATGGTAGTATGGTCTATGGTAGTATGGTCTATGGTAGTATGGTAGTATGGTCTATGGTAGTATGGTTGTATGGTAGTATGGTCTATGGTAGTATGGTCTATGGTAGTATGGTAGTATGGTCTATGGTAGTATGGTCTATGGTAGTATGGTAGTATGGCCTATGGTAGTATCGTAGTATGGTCTATGGTAGTATGGTCTATGGTAGTATGGTAGTATGGTCTATGGCAGTATGGTTGTATGGTAGTATGGTCTATGGTAGTATGGTAGTATGGTCTTTGGTAGTATGGTAGTATGGTCTATGGTAGTACGGTAGCATGGCCTATGGTAGTATGGTAGTATGGTAGTATGGTCTATGGTAGTATGGTAGTATGGTAGTATGGGTTATGGTAGTATGGTCTATGGTAGTATGGTAGTATGGTCTATGGTAGTATGGTTGTATGGTAGTATGGTAGTATGGTAGTATGGTCTATGGTAGTATGGTCTATGGTAGTATGGTAGTATGGTCTATGGTAGTATGGTTGTATGGTCTATCGTAGTATGGTTGTATGGTAGTATGGTCTATGGTAGTATGGTCTATGGTAGTATGGTCTATGGTAGTATGGTAGTATGGTCTATGGTAGTATGGTCTATGGTAGTATGGTCTATGGTAGTATGGTAGTATGGTCTACGGTAGTATGGTAGTATGGTCTATGGTAGTATGGTCTATGGTAGTATGGTCTATGGTAGTATGGTCTATGGTAGTATGGTAGTATGGTCTATGGTAGTATGGTTGTATGGTAGTATGGTCTATGGTAGTATGGAATTATGGTCTATTGTAGTATGGTAGTATGGCCTTTGGTAGTATGGTAGTATGGTCTATGGTAGTATGGTCTATGGTAGTACGGTAGTATGGTCTATGGTAGTATGGTTGTATGGTAGTATGGTCTATGGTAGTATGGTCTATGGTAGTATGGTCTATGGTAGTATGGTCTATGGTAGTATGGTCTATGGTAGTATGGTCTATTGTAGTATGGTCTATGGTAGTATGGTCTATTGTAGTATGGTAGTATGGTAGTATGGTCTATGGTAGTATGGTCTATTGTAGTATGGTAGTATGGTAGTATGGTCTATGGTAGTATGGTCTATGGTAGTATGGTCTATGGTAGTATGGTCTATGGTAGTATGGTCTATTGTAGTATGGCAGTATGGTAGTATGGTCTATGGTAGTATGGTCTATGGTAGTATGGTAGTATGGTCTATGGTAGTATGGTCTATGGTAGTATGGTCTATGGTAGTATGGTCTATTGTAGTATGGTAGTATGGTCTATGGTAGTATGGTCTATGGTAGTATGGTCTATTGTAGTATGGTAGTATGGTAGTATGGTAGTATGGTAGTATGGTAGTATGGCAGTATGGTAGTATGGTCTATGGTAGTATGGTAGTATGGTAGTATGGTAGTATGCTCTATGGTAGTATGGTCTATGGTAGTATGGTAGTATGGTCTATGGTAGTATGGTCTATTGTAGTATGGTCTATGGTAGTATGGTAGTATGGTCTATGGTAGTATGGTCTATGGTAGTATGGTCTATGGTAGTATGGTAGTATGGTCTATGGTAGTATGGTCTATGGTAGTATGGTCTATGGTAGTATGGTAGTATGGTCTATGGTAGTATGGTCTATTGTAGTATGGTCTATGGTAGTATGGTAGTATGGTCTATGGTAGTATGGTCTATGGTAGTATGGTCTATGGTAGTATGGTCTATTGTAGTATGGTCTATGGTAGTATGGTAGTATGGTCTATGGTAGTATGGTCTATGGTAGTATGGTCTATTGTAGTATGGTCTATGGTAGTATGGTCTATGGTAGTATGGTCTATTGTAGTATGGTCTATGGTAGTATGGTAGTATGGTCTATGGTAGTATGGTCTATGGTAGTATGGTCTATGGTAGTATGGTCTATTGTAGTATGGTCTATGGTAGTATGGTAGTATGGTCTATGGTAGTATGGTCTATGGTAGTATGGTCTATGGTAGTATGGTCTATTGTAGTATGGTCTATGGTAGTATGGTAGTATGGTCTATGGTAGTATGGTCTATGGTAGTATGGTCTATTGTAGTATGGTAGTATGGTAGTATGGCAGTATGGTAGTATGGTCTATGGTAGTATGGTAGTATGGTCTATGGTAGTATGGTCTATGGTAGTATGGTAGTATGGTCTATGGTAGTATGGTAGTATGGTAGTATGGCAGTATGGTAGTATGGTCTATGGTAGTATGGTAGTATGGTCTATGGTAGTATTGTCTATGGTAGTATGGTCTATGGTAGTATGGTAGTATGGTAGTATGGTCTATGGTAGTATGGTAGTATGGTCTATGGTAGTATGGTCTATGGTAGTATGGTCTATGGTAGTATGGTCTATTGTAGTATGGTCTATGGTAGTATGGTAGTATGGTCTATGGTAGTATGGTCTATTGTAGTATGGTCTATGGTAGTATGGTCTATGGTAGTATGGTCTATTGTAGTATGGTCTATGGTAGTATGGTCTATTGTAGTATGGTCTATGGTAGTATGGTAGTATGGTCTATGGTAGTATGGTCTATTGTAGTATGGTCTATGGTCTATGGTAGTATGGTCTATGGTAGTATGGTCTATTGTAGTATGGTCTATGGTAGTATGGTAGTATGGTCTATGGTAGTATGGTCTATTGTAGTATGGTCTATGGTCTATGGTAGTATGGTCTATGGTAGTATGGTCTATGGTAGTATGGTCTATGGTAGTATGGTAGTATGGTCTATGGTAGTATGGTCTATGGTAGTATGGTAGTATGGTCTATGGTAGTATGGTCTATGGTAGTATGGTAGTATGGTCTATGGTAGTATGGTCTATTGTAGTATGGTCTATGGTAGTATGGTCTGTGGTAGTATGGTAGTATGGTCTATGGTAGTATGGTCTATGGTAGTATGGTAGTATGGTCTATGGTAGTATGGTCTATGGTAGTATGGTAGTATGGTCTATGGTAGTATGGTCTATTGTAGTATGGTCTATGGTAGTATGGTCTATGGTAGTATGGTCTATGGTAGTATGGTCTATGGTAGTATGGTAGTATGGTCTATGGTAGTATGGTCTATTGTAGTATGGTCTATGGTAGTATGGTAGTGTGGTAGTATGTTCGTATGGTATTCCCCTTGTTATTTTGTCATTGTAGCTCCACCAACAATAACACCATGTGAATAAACCTCACCAACAGTAGGCCAACTATCTGTAATGGGGGTGTAGAAGTCACTTTACCTTCACTAAGGGGCCATTTCTGACAAGTCAGGAAGAATATGTTGACAAAAACAACAGCTGAAAAGCTACATTGTTATGTTCTATCCCTATATATTGAATTCCAACATATTGTAAACCTCATTTTAACCCTGACCTTGACCACACAACATGAATCATCTCACTGCCCAAGTAGCATCGCCAGTAAATGTACCGCTATTGAGTGAATTGTCATCTCACCAACATGGACATGTTCATGTTAAATTGCATGTCTTTCTACATTCGATAAAACAATTTAATGACACATTATCAAGTAGCAGGCCTCATGTTAGACACCGCTGAGCTATACCAACATGCCAAATACACAAAATACTTCACGACTCTGTGACATAGAGTAGGACCAATTAGAACCTAAATGCTGATCTAAGGTCAGTTTATATGATTTCCCTCCTAATGATACAGCTTAGAATATGGAGAGGGTAAGCTGATCCTAGATCTGTGTCTAGAGACAGTTATCTGAATCCTAAATGGCACCCTGTTCCCTATTTTAGTGCACTACTTTTGACCAGAAGCCCATAGGAAATAGGGTGCCATTTGGGACATAGTCACAGTTTCCACCTCATACCAGAGGTTCATGGTGTGTACAGTAGCCATTTTGGATCTGTGCACTCATCACTTCTGAACAGTAGCATGCCTGGATGGGAGGAGTCTGTGGGGCCATTGAACAGAGGGCCGAGTTCAGTGCGATGCCACAAAACAGAATGTTCAGATTGATATGTATCAAGTAGAACAGTTACATAGAATAGGGATTAGGGCAGTGGTTCCCAAACTTGGGGGTCAGGACTCCATGTGGGATCCCTTAAAATTGAAATGGGGTTCCCTGAGAAAATCTGTAATCTCATCAAACAAATGAACACCTTTTCCCTCTTTAAATGGGTATAGATCCTATTATTGTCAACTAACAGCCTTTTACACTATTAGAATACGCTTTCATGTCGTTATTATGTGTGGGGCCAGGCTGCAGGACCTAACATTGAGTGAATATGATCCATAGAGATGGAACAAGGTCTCATCTTTGTATCTGTGCCATTATGGCATCTGTGATAGCATGGGCAGCGCCATTGAGGCTATCTCCATTGAAAATAGTACATTTTCTACTTTTGTGTTTGATAAAACTGTTAAGCTTATAATAGTGATTTATCCTCACCTGCAATGCTGGAGTCCTGAACCAAATATTATGTGTCATTCATTCATTGTGGCCACTAAATTGCGATGATATAGCAAAAAGATATTAACAAACCATAGGCAACCCAATTTGAAGAAGACAATGCTCTGGTCGCTCCCAACCCATAGGAATCCTCACCCAGTTGACTACTTTAAAATGCTGGAAACCCTCAATGTCCATGCTCAAAGGGGTTATATCCAAGTTGATTCCTTTAAATATCTCTATGATATGAACCCACAGCGTTAACTAAGGGATAAAGCATTTCGAAATGGCGTCCCCTCCATTTTCTAGGGTCAATTTGGGGTCATGTGCGTTTTAGGTGTCCCCAACGAATTGTGTTTTTTTGTTTGTTTCTTTGCATTGTTTGTAACTGATTTTTTTTAACTTATTTTGTTCATAATGTTATTTTTGTAAATAACAGCTGGTGCACGATATCAAAGGAAGTCTGGAGCTATTGCTCGCCTGAGGTAGAGTATCTCATGATAAGCTGTAGACCACACTATCTACCTAGAGAGTTTTCATCTGTATTTCTCATAGCTGTTTACATACCACCAGAGACTGAGGCTGGCACTAAGACCCCATTGAATGAGCTGTATTCCGCCAAAAGCAAACAAGGAAACGCTCACCCAGAGGCGGCGCTCCTAGTAGCCGGGAACTTTAACGCAGGGAAACTTGAATCCGTTTCACCAAATTTCACCATGTTAAATGTGCAACCAGAGGGAAAAAATCTCTGGACCACTTTTACTCCACACACAAAGAGACACATATAAAGCTCGCCCTCCATTTGGCAAATCTGACCATAATTCTATCCTCCTGATTCCTGCTTACAAGCAAAACTGAAAGCAGGAAGCACCAGTGTCTCTGTCAATAAAAAAGTGGTCAGATCAAATCAAATCAAATTTATTTGTCACATACACATGGTTAGCAGGTGTTAATGCAAGTGTAGCGAAATGCTTGTGCATCTAGTTCCGACCATGCAGTAATATCTAACAAGTTTTATAACCTAACAATTTCACAACAACTACCTTATACACACACAAGTGTAAAGGAATGAATAACAATATGTACATATAAATATATAAATGAGTGATGGCCGAATGGCAAAGGCAAGATGCACTAGATGGTATAGAGTACAGTATATATATATGAGATGAGTAATGTAGGGTCTGAAAACATATGAAGTGGCATTGTTTTAAAGTGGCTAGTGATACAATACATCAAGATGGCAAGATGCAGTAGATGGTATAGAGTACAGTATATACTTATGAGATGAGTAATGTAGGGTAAGTAAACATTATATAATATAAAGTGGCATTGTTTAAAGTGGTTAGTGATACATTTATTACATCAATTTTTCCATTATTAAAGTGGCTAGAGTTGGGTCAGTATGTTGGCAGCAGCCACTCAATGTTAGCGATGGCTGTTTAACAGTCTGATGGCCTTGAGATAGAAGCTCTTTTTCAGTCTCTCGGTCTCCGCTTTGATGCACCTGTACTGACCTCGCCTGACCTCGCCTTCTGGATGATAGCGGGGTGAACAGGCAGTGGCTCGGGTGGTTGTTGTCCTTGATGATCTTTATGGCCTTCCTGTGACATCGGGTGGTGTAGGTGTCCTGGAGGGCAGGTAGTTTGCCCCCGGTGATGCGTTGTGCAGACCTCACTACCCTCTGGAGAGCCTTACGGTTGTGGGCGGAGCAGTTGCCGTACCAGGCGGTGATACAGCCCAACAGGATGCTCTCGATTGTGCATCTGTAAAAGTTTGTGAGTGTTTTTGGTTGCAAGCCAAATTTCTTCAGCCTCCTGAGCTTGAAGAGGCGCTGCTGCGCCTTCTTCACCACGCTGTCTGTGTGGGTGGACCATTTCAGTTTGTCCGGGATGTGTACACCGAGGAACTTAACTCTCCACCCTCTCCACTACTGTCCCGTCAATGTAGATAGGGGGGTGCTCCCTCTGCTGTTTCCTGAAGTCAACGATCAGCTCCTTTGTTTTTTTTATATTGAGTGTGAGGTTATTTTCCTGACACCACACTCCGAGGGCCCTCACCTCCTCCCTGTAGGCCGTCTCGTCATTGTTGGTAATCAAGCCTACCACTGTAGTGTCATCTGCAAACTTGATGATTGAGTTGGAGGCATGCATGGCCACACAGTCGTGGGTGAACAGGGAGTACAGGAGAGGGCTGAGAACGCACCCTTGTGGGGCCCCAGTGTTGAGGATCAGCGGGGTGGAGATGTTGTTACCTACCCTCACCACCTGGGGGCGGCCCGTCAGGAAGTCCAGGACCCAGTTGCACAGGGCGGGGTCGAGACCCAGGGTCTCGAGCTTAATGACGAGTTTGGAGGGTACTATGGTGTTAAATGCTGAGCTGTAATCGATGAACAGCATTCTTACATAGGTATTCCTCTTGTCCAGATGGGTTAGGGCAGTGTGCAGTGTGATGGCGATTGCATCGTCTGTGTACCTATTGGGGCGGTAAGCTAATTGGAGTGGGTCTAGGGTGTCAGGTAGGGTGGAGGGGATATGGTCCTTGACTAGTCTCTCAAAGCACTTCATGATGACGGAACTGATGCTAAGCTACAGGACTGTTTTGCTAGCACAGACTGGAATGTGTTCCGGGATTCCTCCGATGGCATTGAGGAGTACATCACATCAGTCATTGGCTTCATCAATAAGTGTATCGATGACGTCATCCCCACAGTGACCGTACGTACATACCCCAACCAGAAGCAATGGATTACAGGCAACATCCGCATTGAGCTAAAGGCTAGAGCTGCCGCTTTCAAGGAGTGGGACTCTAACCTGGAAGCTTTCCCACCTGGACAAAAGGAACACCTATGTGAGAATGCTATTCATTGACTACAGCTCGACATTCAACACCATAGTGCCCTCAAAACTCACCAATAAGCTAAGGACCCTGGGACTAAACACCTCCCTCTGAAACTGGATCCTGGACTTCCTGACGGGCCGCCCCCAGGTGGTAAGGGTAGGTAAAAACACATCCGCCAGGCTGATTCTCAACACAGGGGCCCCTCAGGGGTGCGTGCTCAGTCCCCTCCTGTACTCCCTGTTCACTCATGACTGTACGGCCAGGCACGACTCCAACACCATCATTAAGTTCGCCGATGACACAACAGTGGTAGGCCTGATCATCGACAACGACGAGACAACCTCGTCCTGGCCTGGCCGTATGGTGCCAGGACAACAACCTCTCCCTCAACGTGATCAAGACAAAAGAGATGATTGTGGACTACATGAAAAAGAGGACCGAGCACGCCCCCATTGTCATCGACGGGGCTGTAGTGGAGAAGGTTGAGAGCTTCAAGTTCCTTGGTTCCACATCATCAACAAACTATCATGGTCCAAGCACACCAAGACAGTCGTGAAGAGGGCACGACAAAACCTATTCCCTTTCAGGAAACTGAAAAGATTTGGCATGGGTCCTCAGATCCTCAAAAGGTTCTACAGCTGCACCATCGAGAGCATCCTGTCTGATTGCATCACTGCCTGGTATGGCAACTGCTCGGCCTCCGACCGCAAGTCACCACCGAAGGTAGTGCAAACGGCCCAGTACATCACTGGGGCCAAGCTTCCTGCCATCCAGGACCTCTATACCAGGGGCTGTCAGAGGAAGGCCCTAAAAATGGTCAAAGACTCCAGCCACCCTAGTAATAGACTGTTCTCTCTGCTACTGCATGGCAAGCGGTACCGGAGCACCAAGTCTATGTCCAAGAGGCTTCTAAACTGCCCAAAGCCATAAGACTCCTGAACATCTAATCAAATGGCTACCCAGACTATTTGCATTGCCCCCCCCCCCCCTCTCCCCTTTCACACCACTGCTGCTCTCTGTTGTTATCATCTATGCATAGTCACTTTAATAACTCTACCTACATGTACATATTACCTCAACTAACCACTGCCCCCGGCACACCGGTACCCCCCTGTATATAGTCTCACTAATGTTATTTTACTGCTGCTCTTTAATTACTTGTTACTTTTATTTCTTATTCTTATCCGTATTTTTTAAACTGCATTGTTGGTTAGGGCTTGTAAGTAAGCATTTCACTGTAAGGTCTACACTTGTTGTATTCGGGCGCATGTGACTAATACCATTTGATTTGATTTGATTAAGGAATCACAACAGCTCTATGAAAGGCATTTTCATCTGCAACATCTAAGTCGGATGCCCCACTACAGCACGTTCAGATAGAAATATATCATGTAGAATATACATGCTACTCATTCACATAGGAATCATGTCAGTTACAAGACATTTCTATCTGCAACATCTAAGTCGGATGCCCCACTACAGCACGTTCAGATAGAAATATATCATGTAGAATATACATGCTACTCATTCACATAGGAATCATGTCAGTTACAAGACATTTCTATCTGCAACATCTAAGTCGGATGCCCCACTACAGCACGTTCAGATAGAAATATATCATGTAGAATATACATGCTACTCATTCACATAGGAATCATGACAGTTACAAGACATTTCTATCTGCAACATCTAAGTCGGATGCCCCACTACAGCACGTTCAGATAGAAATATATCATGTAGAATATACATGCTACTCATTCACATTGGAATCATGTCAGTTACAAGACATTTCTATCTGCAACATCTAAGTCGGATGCCCCACTACAGCACGTTCAGATAGAAATATATCATGTAGAATATACATGCTACTCATTCACATAGGAATCATGTCAGTTACAAGACATTTCTATCTGCAACATCTAAGTCGGATGCCCCACTACAGCACGTTCAGATAGAAATATATCATGTAGAATATACATGCTACTCATTCACATAGGAATCATGTCAGTTACAAGACATTTCTATCTGCAACATCTAAGTCGGATGCCCCACTACAGCACGTTCAGATAGAAATATATCATGTAGAATATACATGCTACTCATTCACATAGGAATCATGTCAGTTACAAGACATTTCTATCTGCAACATCTAAGTCGGATGCCCCACTACAGCACGTTCAGATAGAAATATATCATGTAGAATATACATGCTACTCATTCACATAGGAATCATGTCAGTTACAAGACATTTCTATCTGCAACATCTAAGTCGGATGCCCCACTACAGCACGTTCAGATAGAAATATATCATGTAGAATATACATGCTACTCATTCACATAGGAATCATGTCAGTTACAAGACATTTCTATCTGCAACATTTGGAAAGAAATAGGCTCGAGGCTCTCCTCTCGACTCTCGACCACAATTAAAATCTTGACATTTCAGTCATCAATTTGCGGCCTGCATCAACATGATTTAAAAATAGCCTCTCTGGTATGTAATGTGGAATTCCTACCATAATGTTCTCAGTCTAAAATCTGCAACCTCACTGTTCAAATAATAATGTTGCACATGCAATATACCACATATGAAGTGTGTGTGTAAACAGTCGGCCACCAGCCTGCCATAACCTTCTCAAATGTTCTAGCTCAGAGGTCAAGGGTTAAATGAGGTCATCAGGAACTGTGTGTGTGTGGGGGGGGGGTCACCATGACAAACGTGTGAACTCACCAGTACTATGGGCTTGGATAAACAGAACATCATTCTATTGGCCTAACATCTCTAGTATAGCCTAGCCTACTGCTGTAACCTACTACAATTTTAGTTCACTTTAAAAAAAAGATGTATATATATGCTATATAACTAGTGTTAGTATATTATGCTATATCAATACTAACATCTAATTTGATTGAAGTCATTGTGATAGGCAAGGCAGCTATTTCATAACATTATCTCTACATTTAACTGAAGTCACACTCTTTGACACTGATTTCTAGTTTCCATCATTTCCCTAAATGTTTAACTCTAAAAGCACACAGTGGTCTGACCACAGCACAGGAGAGGTAAATCCTTGTCATTCTCTACCTACAGCCCGGCCATTGTTAACGCTCTACCTACATACCGGTCATTGTTAATGCTATACGGCACTGCTGACCTATACGAATATAACGGCGTTCGGCCCAACACTGGGCCCCCCATTCACTCTGAACGGACCGCGAACATCACTGTCCCACCATGCATTCAACCGGTACTATATTATCTGCTGAGTCAACAAGGCGCACACCCGACCGCATAGGAAACAAATAAAGAGAGAGAGAGAGAGAGAGAGAGAGAGAGAGAGAGAGAGAGAGAGAGAGAGAGAGAGAGAGAGAGAGAGAGAGAGAGAGAGAGGGAGAGGGAGAGGTGGGGGGACGCGTGTATTGCTCACACGGCCGTGCGCACCCATAGGACACATTTACGCACGGACACACAGAGGGGTGCCGACATAGAAACACGCGCACGGGCGTGCTCACTTTACCCCCAACTCACTCACACCTCACTCACACAGACATGATGAAACGCGCACACGCACGCACGTTGTCGCCAGTGGAGACGCGCGGGCCACCGTGGACTGCGGTATAAAACAGAAGCGCCAGATTCTCACAAAACTCTATGTAAAAGGATTGGCGCGTGAGAGAGAGGAGAGGAGACGAACCAGGTAAGCCCCCGGTCCTGGTTGAACCGAATAGCCCATGGTGTTTCAACAGAACGGATTTAGGCCTAGGCTACCCACCGGCGTAACACTCATAATTTGATCAACATTTTGAGAAGTATTTCTTAACCTACATTTATAAAAATGTTAAATGTCATTGTAGGCCTAGTCCAAAAAGGGTTCGTTGTTGGTGATGGAATAAATATAGGCTGTTATTAGAAATTGATAACGTTTAGTTATTGGATTTGGTGATGGCTTATGTTACAGTACGTTTTATAAAACGGTTTTAACCAGTTTTTAACTTTTTATTTATATTTTTTAACTTTTTGTAAGGATTGTCACAACTTCTTTGGGGATATGCTACGCTACCATGACCTTTTATTAGAGTTTTTGGATGCTGGCAGTAATGGTAGTTGGTTGTGGATGAAGCTGGAAAGGCCCACATCAGAATGGAAATAATATCCGAGTGACATCTCGAACATGAGGACATTTCTAGATATCATCATTAACATATTTCATAGATTACTGGGAATGCATAAACAATATTAAAGGATTTTAATAAATTGAATTGTAATCCTAGTTTAAATGATGAAACGTCCCTCTCTCTCCCCTGCTCTATCTCTCTCACATGCCACCTCTCTTTCTCTCCCCCTCTCCCCTCTCTCTCTCCCTCCCCCTCTCTCTATAGACATGAATAGAGCTACTAAAACCCACATGACCTCCCCCATGTTTTTCCCTGGCATGGGTATGGCCCCTTTCTTCAAGGTGATCTCACACACACGCAGGTTTATTTTATGTACATGTGCACACACACACACATATTTAAATAATCGATTATATGATTTACACAAACACAGTAATATGTATCTATCTGTCCCTGTAGGTGACTGTGTTTGAGCAGGAGCACTTCCAGGGAAAGTGCCAGGAGTTTACCTCTGAGTGCTGTAACATCCAGAACTGTGGTCTGGACAACATCCGCTCTATCAGAGTGGAGAGTGGAGCGTGAGTCTCTTACAACCCTGGTTGTCTGTGGAGGCTGTGTGTGTGTATGTGTTGGTGAGTGGGGGTATCTGTGTTTGGTGTTTGTCTGTGTGGGTGGGGGTATGATTCTCTGTGCTGTAGCCTGTTGTCATGCATGGTCAACCATTGACCACCAGGGTGGGGTGTTGTCCCTCTGTCCTGCTCTTGTCTCATTGTATTTTAATCTGTCCCCTTCTCTCTGAATGAAATGTAACATGTCAGTAACTCTCTCCCCCCCTCTCTGTCCCCTTCTATCTCTGAATGTAACATGTCAGTAACTCTCTCCCCCTCTCATCTCTGAATGTACATGTCAGTAACTCTCTCCCTCCCCCTCTCTGTCCCCTTCTATCTCTGAATGTAACATGTCAGTAACTCTCTCCCCCCCCTCTGAATGTAACATGTCAGTAACTCCCCCCCTCTCTGTCCCCTTCTATCTCTGAATGTAACATGTCAGTAACTCCCCCCCCCCCTCTATGTCCCCTTCTATCTCTGAATGTAACATGTCAGTAACCCCCCCCCCCCCTCTCTGTCCCCTTCTATCTCTGAATGTAACATGTCAGTAACTCTCTCCCCCCTCTCTGTCCCCTTCTATCTCTGAATGTAACATGTCAGTAACTCTCTCTCCCCCCTCTCTGTCCCCTTCTATCTCTGAATGTAACATGTCAGTAACTCCCCCCCTCTCTGTCCCCTTCTATCTCTGAATGTAACATGTCAGTAACTCCCCCCCCCCCCTCTCCCCCCTTCTATCTCTGAATGTAACATGTCAGTAACTCCCCCCCTCTCTGTCCCCTTCTATCTCTGAATGTAACATGTCAGTAACTCCCCCCCCCCCTCTATGTCCCCTTCTATCTCTGAATGTAACATGTCAGTAACTCCCCCCCCCCTCTCTGTCCCCTTCTATCTCTGAATGTAACATGTCAGTACCTCTCCCCCTCTCTGACCCCTTCTATCTCTGAATGTAACATGTCAGTAACTCCCCCCCTCTCTGACCCCTTCTATCTCTGAATGTAACATGTCAGTAACTCTCCCCCCCTCTCTGTCCCCTTCTATCTCTGAATGTAACATGTCAGTAACTCCCCCCCCCCCCCCCCCTCTCTGTCCCCTTCTATCTCTGAATGTAACATGTTGGTAACTCTCTCTCCCCCCCTCTCTCTCCCCTTGTAGCTGGGTGGGCTTTGAGCACCATGACTTCCAGGGCCAGCAGTTCATCCTGGAGAGAGGAGAGTACCCCCACTGGGACGCCTACAGCGGCTCCCTGTCCTACCACGTGGAGCGCCTCATGTCCCTGCGCCCCATCTACTGTGCTGTGAGGACTGTGTGTCTGTGTGTGTGTGTGTGTGTGTGTGTGTGTGTGTGTGTGTGTGTGTGTGTGTGTGTGTGTGTGTGTGTGTGTGTGTGTGTGTGTGTGTGTGTGTGTGTGTGTGGGAGAGAGAAATACAGCGAGAGATGGATACATAGAGAGCGTGGGAAAGAGTGTCAGTATTCTATGTTAGTGTTTATAGAAGACAGTATTCTATGTTAGTGTTTATAGAAGACAGTATTCTATGTTAGTGTTTATAGAAGACAGTATTCTATGTTAGTGTTTATAGAAGACAGTATTCTATGTTAGTGTTTATAGAAGACAGTATTCTATGTTAGTGTTTATAGAAGACAGTATTCTATATTAGTGTTTATAGAAGACAGTATTCTATGTTAGTGTTTATAGAAGACAGTATTCTATGTTAGTGTTAATAGAAGACAGTATTCTATGTTAGTGTTTATAGAAGACAGTATTCTATGTTAGTGGTTATAGAAGACAGTATTCTATGTTAGTGTTTATAGAAGACAGTATTCTATGTTAGTGGTTATAGAAGACAGTATTCTATGTTAGTGTTAATAGAAGACAGTATTCTATGTTAGTGTTTATAGAAGACAGTATTCTATGTTAGTGTTAATAGAAGACAGTATTCTATGTTAGTGGTTATAGAAGACAGTATTCTATGTTAGTGGTTAAAGAAGACAGTATTCTATGTTAGTGTTTATAGAAGACAGTATTCTATGTTAGTGTTTATAGAAGACAGTATTCTATGTTAGTGTTAATAGAAGACAGTATTCTATGTTAGTGTTTATAGAAGACAGTATTCTATGTTAGTGTTTATAGAAGACAGTATTCTATGTTAGTGTTTATAGAAGACAGTATTCTATGTTAGTGGTTATAGAAGACAGTATTCTATGTTAGTGTTTATAGAAGACAGTATTCTATGTTAGTGTTAATAGAAGACAGTATTCTATGTTAGTGTTTATAGAAGACAGTATTCTATGTTAGTGTTAATAGAAGACAGTATTCTATGTTAGTGTTTATAGAAGACAGTATTCTATGTTAGTGTTAATAGAAGACAGTATTCTATGTTAGTGTTTATAGAAGACAGTATTCTATGTTAGTGTTAATAGAAGAAAGTATTCTATGTTAGTGTTTATAGAAGACAGTATTCTATGTTAGTGTTAATAGAAGACAGTATTCTATGTTAGTGTTAATAGAAGACAGTATTCTATGTTAGTGTTTATAGAAGACAGTATTCTATGTTAGTGTTTATAGAAGACAGTATTCTATGTTAGTGTTTATAGAAGACAGTATTCTATGTTAGTGTTAATAGAAGACAGTATTCTATGTTAGTGTTTATAGAAGACAGTATTCTATGTTAGTGTTAATAGAAGACAGTATTCTATGTTAGTGTTAATAGAAGACAGTATTCTATGTTAGTGTTAATAGAAGACAGTATTCTATGTTAGTGTTATTAGAAGACAGTATTCTATGTTAGTGTTTATAGAAGACAGTATTCTATGTTAGTGTTTATAGAAGACAGTATTCTATGTTAGTGTTAATAGAAGACAGTATTCTATGTTAGTGTTAATAGAAGACAGTATTCTATGTTAGTGTTAATAGAAGACAGTATTCTATGTTAGTGTTAATAGAAGACAGTATTCTATGTTAGTGGTTATAGAAGACAGTATTCTATGTTAGTGTTTATAGAAGACAGTATTCTATGTTAGTGTTAATAGAAGACAGTATTCTATGTTAGTGTTATTAATAGAAGACAGTATTCTATGTTAGTGTTAATAGAAGACAGTATTCTATGTTAGTGTTAATAGAAGACAGTATTCTATGTTAGTGTTTATAGAAGACAGTATTCTATGTTAGTGTTTATAGAAGACAGTATTCTATGTTAGTGTTAATAGAAGACAGTATTCTATGTTAGTGTTAATAGAAGACAGTATTCTATGTTAGTGTTTATAGAAGACAGTATTCTATGTTAGTGTTAATAGAAGACAGTATTCTATGTTAGTGTTTATAGAAGACAGTGTTCTATGTTAGTGTTTATAGAAGACAGTATTCTATGTTAGTGTTTATAGAAGACAGTATTCTATGTTAGTGTTAATAGAAGACAGTATTCTATGTTAGTGTTAATAGAAGACAGTATTCTATGTTAGTGTTAATAGAAGACAGTATTCTATGTTAGTGGTTATAGAAGACAGTATTCTATGTTAGTGTTTATAGAAGACAGTATTCTATGTTAGTGTTAATAGAAGACAGTATTCTATGTTAGTGTTTATAGAAGACAGTATTCTATGTTAGTGTTTATAGAAGACAGTATTCTATGTTAGTTTTAATAGAAGACAGTATTCTATGTTAGTGTTTATTGAAGACAGTATTCCATGTTAGTGTTAATAGAAGACAGTATTCTATGTTAGTGTTTATAGAAGACAGTATTCTATGTTAGTGTTTATAGAAGACAGTATTCTATGTTAGTGTTAATAGAAGACAGTATTCTATGTTAGTGTTTATAGAAGACAGTATTCTATGTTAGTGTTTATAGAAGACAGTATTCTATGTTAGTGTTTATAGAAGACAGTATTCTATGTTAGTGTTTATAGAAGACAGTATTCTATGTTAGTGTTTATAGAAGACAGTATTCTATGTTAGTGTTTATAGAAGACAGTATTCTATGTTAGTGTTAATAGAAGACAGTATTCTATGTTAGTGTTAATAGAAGACAGTATTCTATGTTAGTGTTAATAGAAGACAGTATTCTATGTTAGTGTTTATAGAAGACAGTATTCTATGTTAGTGTTTATAGAAGACAGTATTCTATGTTAGTGTTTATAGAAGACAGTATTCTATGTTAGTGTTAATAGAAGACAGTATTCTATGTTAGTGTTTATAGAAGACAGTATTCTATGTTAGTGTTAATAGAAGACAGTATTCTATGTTAGTGTTTATAGAAGACAGACAGAAGGATAGAGTACTGTATGTGTGTCGGTCTGTATGAGAGAAAGCAAAAAGGAAACAGAGTGAGATTGTGTCCTATCGTGTTTAACCCTCCCCCTCTCTCTCCCCTTCTCTCTCTCTCCCCCTCTATCCTCTCTCCCCCTCTATCTTCTCTCCTCCTTCCCCTCCCAGTCCCACCAGAGCAGTCGTATGCAGATCTTTGAGACTGAGAACTTCATGGGCCGCAGCGCTGAGCTGTGTGATGACTACCCCTCTCTGAGGGCCATGGGCTGGTGCATGCCTGAGGTCGGATCCATGCACGTTCAGTGTGGCGCGTAAGTCAACATTAAACACAAGCACACACTCACTAATTAGATACTGTACAAAAACACAATGGCACAAACCTCAGGAGGTTGGTGGTACCTTATTGGGGGGGGGGGGGGGGGGGGGCTCGTGGTAACTGCTGGATCAAAATAAGTGGAATGGTATCAAACACGTGGTTTCTATGTGTTTGATGCCATTCCATTTGCTCTGATCCAGCCGTTATTATGAGCCGTCCTCCCCTCAGCAGCCTCCACTGACACAAACACACTCCAATCTTGCTGAGACAATTAAAGCAAAACATTGTGTGACAATTCTATTCAGTGTCAAGCGAAACTCCACTCTAAGCCAAACATGTTCCTCCCTCCCTCTGCACCCCACCTATCACCCTCTCTCCCGCCATCCCTCTCCCTTCCCCCTCCGCTCCCTCTCTCCCTCCATCCCTCTCTCTCCCACAGCTTTGTGTGCTACCAGTTCCCCGGCTACAGGGGCCAGCAGTACATCATGGAGTGTGAGAGACACAGTGGAGACTACCAGCACTGGAAGAACTGGGGTTCCCACTGCCAGACCCCCCAGATCCAGTCTATCCGCCGTATCCAGCACTAACCGGGCCCAGAGCGGACCGTACCCCTAACAGAGCCTCAGGCTTCGGCCTAGGGCTGGGTCTACTGGGGCCTCGTCACAGCACGACCACCACAAACACAGTCAGTCAGAACCATCCCACAGTTTCTACTAACACATCTCAACTCCGTCACGGACGTCCTCAGATACTCTGGTTGATAACACAACAGGGTATTATTTCTACGAGAGGCGACTCGTATATCAGTGCGTAACGTCAACAGCAACGTGAGACGAGTTAAATCATCACCGTAACACATGTTGTAGAGGACCGTTATAGTGTAATAACGGCCTAGCAGGTTGTAGTATATATCACAGATATATATCAGGGACTTTGGTTCACCAGCACCAATAACAGCAATAGACAGTGGTGGTGAGAGGAGATCATCACTGACCAATAAACTCATGCTCACTTCAAACCTGAGTCCTGTGTTCTTCTTGGGTAGTATATATGTTTGTACACATTCACTATATACCGTACTATAAACGGGGTAGTTTGGATACTGGATGCTGATTGGCTAAAACAGCATTCAGCCGTGTGTATGTGAGACCGTATACTATGACGTTTAGCCTTTCCACCTTCATATCATTGAGCCTTTTCCCCTTTATTAAAATGGCTACATCCACAATAGTTTGGCATGCCGATGTAGAAAATAAGCGTTTGATGAATTTGAGAGAAAACAAAACGAAAAGAACACCGTGAAACAAACAAAGTGGACACTTACCTGCTTCACTGACTGGTGTGTAGAAAAAGGGATACATTGTGAGTTTGGGAATACAAGACAAACGGAGCTGTACTATACATATGTCTTCATACACACATCTACTATATACTGTACTATATGTCTTCATACACACATCTACTATACACTGTACTATATGTCTTCATACACACATCTACTATATACTGTACTATATGTCCTCATACACACATCTACTATACACTGTACTATATGTCCTCATACACACATCTACTATATACTATACTATATAGTCTTCTATACACATATCTACTATACACTGTACTATATGTCTTCATACACACATCTACTATACACTGTACTATATGTCTTCATACACACATCTACTATATACTGTACTATATGTCTTCATACACACATCTACTATACACTGTACTATATGTCCTCATACACAAATCTACTATACACTGTACTATATGTCTTCATACACACATCTACTATACACTGTACTATATGTCTTCATACACACATCTACTATACACTGTACTATATGTCTTCATACACATATCTACTATATACTGTACTATATGTCTTCATACACACATCTACTATATACTGTACTATATGTCTTCATACACATATCTACTATACACTGTACTATATGTCTTCATACACACATCTACTATACACTGTACTATATGTCTTCATACACACATCTACTATATGTCTTCATACACACATCTACTATACACTGTACTATATGTCTTCATACACACATCTACTATACACTGTACTATATGTCTTCATACACACATCTACTATACACTGTACTATATGTCTTCATACACACATCTACTATACACTGTACTATATGTCTTCATACACACATCTACTATACACTGTACTATATGTCTTCATACACACATCTACTATATACTGTACTATATGTCTTCATACACATATCTACTATATACTGTACTATATGTCTTCATACACACATCTACTATACACTGTACTATATGTCTTCATACACATATCTACTATATACTGTACTATATGTCTTCATACACACATCTACTATACACTGTACTATATGTCTTCATACACATATCTACTATATACTGTACTATATGTCTTCATACACATATCTACTATATACTGTACTATATGTCTTCATACACATATCTACTATACACTGTACTATATGTCTTCATAGACATATCTACTATATACTGTACTATATAGTCTTCTATACACATATCTACTATACACTGTACTATATGTCTTCATAGACACATCTACTATACACTGTACTATATGTCTTCATACACACATCTACTATACACTGTACTATATGTCTTCATACACACATCTACTATACACTGTACTATATGTCTTCATACACATATCTACTATATACTGTACTATATGTCTTCATACACACATCTACTATACACTGTACTATATGTCTTCATACACACATCTACTATACACTGTACTATATGTCTTCATACACACATCTACTATATACTGTACTATATGTCTTCATACACACATCTACTATACACTGTACTATATGTCTTCATAGACATATCTACTATATACTGTACTATATGTCTTCATACACATATCTACTATATACTGTACTATATGTCTTCATACACATATCTACTATACACTGTACTATATGTCTTCATAGACATATCTACTATATACTGTACTATATAGTCTTCTATACACATATCTACTATATACTGTACTATAGTCTTCTATACACATATCTACTATATACTGTACTATATGTCTTCATACACACATCTACTATATACTGTACTATATGTCTTCATACACATATCTACTATACACTGTACTATATGTCTTCATACACATATCTACTATACACTGTACTATATAGTCTTCTATACACATATACTGTACTATAGTCTTCTATACACATATCTACTATATACTGTACTATATGTCTTCATACACATATCTACTATATACTGTACTATATGTCTTCATACACATATCTACTATATACTGTACTATATGTCTTCATACACATATCTACTATATACTGTACTATATGTCTTCATACACACATCTACTATATACTGTACTATATGTCTTCATACACACATCTACTATACACTGTACTATATGTCTTCATAGACATATCTACTATATACTGTACTATATGTCTTCATACACATATCTACTATATACTGTACTATATGTCTTCATACACATATCTACTATACACTGTACTATATGTCTTCATAGACATATCTACTATATACTGTACTATATAGTCTTCAATACACATATCTACTATATACTGTACTATATGTCTTCATACACACATCTACTATATACTGTACTATATGTCTTCATACACACATCTACTATATACTGTACTATATGTCTTCATACACACATCTACTATACACTGTACTATATGTCTTCATAGACATATCTACTATATACTGTACTATATAGTCTTCAATACACATATACTGTACTATAGTCTTCTATACACATATCTACTATATACTGTACTATATGTCTTCATACACATATCTACTATATACTGTACTATATGTCTTCATACACATATCTACTATATACTGTACTATATGTCTTCATACACATATCTACTATATACTGTACTATATGTCTTCATACACATATCTACTATATACTGTACTATATAGTCTTCTATACACATATACTGTACTATAGTCTTCTATACACATATCTACTATACACTGTACTATATGTCTTCATACACATATCTACTATACACTGTACTATATGTCTTCATACACATATCTACTATATTCTGTACTATATAGTCTTCTATACACATATACTGTACTATAGTCTTCATACACATATCTACTATACACTGTACTATATGTCTTCATACACATATACTGTACTATATGTCTTCTATACACATATCTACTATACACTGTATTATATAGTCTTCTATACACATATAGTGTACTATAGTCTTCTATACACATATATACTGTACTATAGTCTTCTATACACATATCTACTATATACTGTACTATATGTCTTCATACACATATCTACTATACACTGTACTATAGTCTTCTATACACATATCTACTATATACTGTACTATATAGTCTTCTATACACATATACTGTACTATAGTCTTCTATACACATATCTACTATATACTGTACTATATAGTCTTCTATACACATATCTACTATATACTGTACTATACAGTCTTCTATACACATATATACTGTACTATAGTCTTCAATACTCACTACTATATACTGTACTATGTCTTCATACACATATCTACTATATACTGTACTATATATATATACATGTCTTCTATATAGATACATCTAAATGTCTTCATACACATATCTACAATACATCTACTACATATAGTATATACTTGTATTATACTGTACATCTGTACTGTGTACTCAACATCTATTGTACTATACATAATCTTTGCCTCTGCGGGGTGCTCTTGAGCCAAAAGAGGTCCCTTAAATCAGGGTTTTCCGACCCTCTCCTTGAGCTCCCCCAGACATTTCACATTTTCGTTTTAACCTTAAACTGGCACGCCTGATTTAATTAGTCAACTAATCATCAAGTCTTTGATTAATTGAACCAGGTGTGCCAATTTAAGGTTAAAAGGAAAATGTGAAACGTCTGGGGAGGCCCAAGGAGAGGGTCGGGAAACTGCCTTAACTCAATGGACAGAAACAGTCCAGGAATGACCTCATTGGAGCACAGACAAAGGGGCATACCTCCCCACACCCATGACTTAAATATTTTATTACTAGCCTACTAAGGGCTGTGTGGTTTAACAAGAAACAAATTGATTCATATAATACCATATGTGTATATGAAACATAGTCACCTCTCAAACCAACATTTGAGTAAAAAAAAAGAGTAATTTTACACTCACAGTGTACCTTTAAATGTATTTGTGTGTGTGTGTTGACTGTATGTACACATTTAGCTGTTGTCATGGCGTCAGCTCATGCGGATCCAAATTAAGATCAAGTCTTATAAAATAAGTGAATGTATTTTTGTTTATTATATATATCTTTACGGCTTTCTTACAGTGTAGGAGTGACTTTTTTATTTAACTAAGCATATAAGGTGTTCACTTTTATGAACTAAGTTTCCATGGTGATATTAGTTGGTCTTTGATAACAGAACACCCACATCAAGAGGCACAAAACCAGCTTTATACTCAGAAAACAACTTCAAAACTCACTTCAGTCATAAAAAAAACAATTACAATCAATATATTCTCATTATAATTCATGACTATTATTCAATTTCTTCAAAATCATTGATTGAATAAATTCCTTACAAAAAAACAACAAAATGTAGGCCACTCAAAACACCTGAGCTAGGAACCATGACAACACAGCTGACTAACAATACAATACAGTGATACTGTTGAAATACAAAGGCTGTGTCCCAGATGGCACCTTATTCCCTCTATAGTGAATTCCTGTCCTCTCTTCATCCTCTTTCGTTCTGTGTAAAATACCCCGTTCTTCTCTTTCCTCCTGTACTGCTCTGTTTTATCCTCCTGTACCGCTCTGTTTTATCCTCCTGTACCGCTCTGTTTTATCCTCCTGTACCGCTCTGTTTTATCCTCCTGTACCGCTCTGTTTTATCCTCCTGTACCGCTCTGTTTTATCCTCCTGTACCGCTCTGTTTTATCCTCCTGTACCGCTCTGTTTATCCTCCTGTACCGCTCTGTTTTATCCTCCTGTACCGCTCTGTTTTATCCTCCTGTACCGCTCTGTTTTATCCTCCTGTACCGCTCTGTTTTATCCTCCTGTGGATGAACCTCTTCAATTATGACCGGGTTTATTATCTATATATGTCAATCCCCCTCTAGGTGCGTGTCAATAGCCTAGACATACAGTACTGTCTGCGTTCCAAATGGGACCTTATTCATAGTGCACAACTTTTGACCAGGGTTAAAGTTCGGGGTCAAAAGTAAGGCACTATGAAGTGAAAAGGGTTACATTTGAGACACACCCGTTTTGTTTCTTCTTCTGATTCAACTCCTTTCCTTAATCTGCACTGATGTAAGAGAGCTGGACTGGGGAAAGTACCTAGAAGACAGCTAGAGGACAGCTAGAGGATACCTAGAGGATACCTAGAGGACAGCTAGAGGACAGCTAGAGGATACCTAGAGGATACCTAGAGGACAGCTAGAGGACAGCTAGAGGACAGCTAGAGGACAGCTAGAGGACAGCTAGAGGATACCTAGAGGACAGCTAGAGGATACCTAGAAGACAGCTAGAGGATAGCTAGAATATACCTAGAGGATACCTAGAGGACAGCTAGAGGATACCTAGAGGACAGCTAGAGGATACCTAGAGGACAGCTAGAGGATAGCTAGAGGATACCTAGAGGATACCTAGAGGACAGCTAGAGGATACCTAGAGGACAGCTAGAGGATACCTAGAGGATACCTAGAGGACAGCTAGAGGATACCTAGAGGACAGCTAGAGGATAGCTAGAGGATAGCTAGAGGACAGCTAGAGGATACCTAGAGGACAGCTAGAGGATAGCTAGAGGACAGCTAGAGGATAGCTAGAGGACAGCTAGAGGACAGCTAGAGGATACCTAGAGGACAGCTAGAAGATACCTAGAGGACAGCTAGAGGATACCTAGAGGACAGCTAGAGGATAGCTAGAGGACAGCTAGAGGATACCTAGAGGACAGCTAGAGGACAGCTAGAGGACAGCTAAAGGATACCTAGAGGATACCTAGAGGACAGCTAGAGGACAGCTAGAAGATACCTAGAGGATAGCTAGAGGACAGCTAGAGGACAGCTAGAAGACAGCTAGAGGACAGCTAGAGGACAGCTAGAAGATACCTAGAGGATACCTAGAGGACAGCTAGAGGATACCTAGAGGACAGCTAGAGGATAGCTAGAGGACAGCTAGAGGATACCTAGAGGATAGCTAGAGGATACCTAGAGGACAGCTAGAGGATACCTAGAGGACAGCTAGAGGATAGCTAGAGAACACCTAGAGTAGAGGAAATCTCCTCCCTCTTTCTCTATCCCTCTCCCTCTCTCTATCACTCCTTCTCTCTCTCCTCCCTTTCCCCCGCTTGCTCATAATCATCGTCTTGCCTCCTGCGCCGACCCCTAGCCCCTCCCCTCCTCTCCCTGGTCGAATCAGAGCCCTGCGACCCTGCGTCTCCGCCAAAGTCCTCCCTGATCACCTCCTCCTGCGTCTCTTCATCATCATCCTCATCACTCTCCTCCGAGTTTGACTCGTCTGAGTTTTCCTCCTCCAGGTAACGATAACCTTTAACCTGAGGAGGAAGTGACATGGTCAACATTATATTACATTACATTACCGACCAAACATGTCAATTGATGACTTTGTGTCATTATCGAAGACACTTGATATTGCTCTTTAATTGTCTTTATTGCCAATGCCAAACCTCAAACAAAGAGTGTTTCATTTCAATGTTCTGTTTTGCTTGTCTTTATCGCATTACTAGTGAAGGTGATATGTGATATTTGCTCTTTTCTCTCCAGCCAAATGGTATTTTAAAGAAAAAAATGCAAAAACACAGCAAAAAGTGAACAGATTGTGATAGGTTACCTTGTGTTTGGGGCGGGGAATGCGAGGCAGTCTGAAAGGCATGTTCTTGGCCAGGCGTCGCTCCATCGTCCAATAGCAGAAGCATGCCAGCAGCAAGATGACCAATAGAATGGAGAGTTTGGCCTGAGGAGGAGGGACCAGGAATGAGAAGGAGAGAAAGAGAGGAGTGAAATAAGCACTTTAAATTAATCATTTTTACACTTTTTCTAACACACGGACACACACACGGGGACACACACACGGACACACACACAGCGACACACACGGGGACACACACACGGGGACACACACACGGGGACACACACACGGGGACACACACACGGGGACACACGGACACACGGGGATACACACGGACACACACGGGGTCACACACAGACACACGGGGACACACACAGACACACGGGGACAAACACGGACACACACGGACACACACGGACACACACACGGACACACACACGGACACACAAGGGGACACATGGGGACACACGGACACACACACGGACACACACGGGGACACACACGGACATGGACACACACGGGCATGGACACACACAGACACACGGGGACAAACACGGACATGGGGACACACACAGGGACATGGGGACACACACGGACATGGACACACACGGACATAAACAGACATGGACACACACAGACAAACACGGACACACGGGGACACACACGGACATGGACACGCACGGGCATGGACACACACAGACACACGGGGACAAACACGGACATGGGGACACACACGGGGACACACACACATACCCTCATGATGAGTCCAGTCCACAGGTAGACTATGAAGATGGCGATAGCCTGCCACCAGTGGTAGATGGTGTAGACAAAGTCCAGTCTCTCTTTATCTTCATACAACATACCCAGGAGAACTGACAGACACGGAGAGAGAGAGAGACAGTGGAGAGTGGGGGGTAGGGGGGGGGGGGGGGGGGTGGAGGGGGGGTAGATAGAAAGAGAGCGAGAGAGAGAGAGAGGAGGGCGGTAGACAAGGGGGAAGAGAGAGTGAGAGAGGAGGGCAGTGGAGGGGGGGGGGTAGAGAGAGAAAGGGGAGGTGGAGAGGGGGAGAAGGAGATAGGTGGAGGGGAGGAAGATATGAGAGAGAGGAGACATAAATGTTGGAAATTATTAAGTCTGAACTGGAAAATAACAATACTTTTCCAACTAGGAAATAAAAGATTCCAGTGTGTGTGTGTGTGTGTGTGTGTGTGTGTGTGTGTGTGTGTGTGTGTGTGTGTGTGTGTGTGTGTGTGTGTGTGTGTGTGTTTGTGTCTAATCATAGTACTAAAACTCACTGCTGAGTCCAGTCTTATTCAATGCAGACCCCATTCCCCAGAGGGCGATCACCACCAGCAGGTAAGGCAGTTGATCAGGTGAGCGTGGAGCCGGGGACCAGAACAGCAGGAACACAAGCAGAGGACCGTGGATCACAGCGCCCCCTAGCAGAGAGACGTAGCGTGGCAGCCTGAGGAGGGACAGGGACAGGCAGGAGAACAGGGAGCAGGACAGACCATAGACCATCACCAGGAGATACAGCCACTCCAGACCCACCGTACACACACCATATGACTGGGAGGGGGAGACATGAGGGTAGATTAGAGGAGAGACAAAGACAGGGAACGTAGGAGAAAGGGAGGGTGAACAGGACAGATAGTGAGTGAGCAAAAGAGAGTGAGCAAGCGAGAGAAAGAAAGAACACGAGTGAGAGAGAGAGGATAGAGGATAGAGAGAGAGAGAGAGAGAGAGAGAGAGAGAGAGAGAGAGAGGATAGAGGATATAGAGAGAGAGAGGATAGAGAGAGAGAGCATTGTGAATATAGCTGCACTCCAGCAGAATCTGTCTACACTATGTAAAGTGACACAGTTGGTCTGTGAAAGCTACATGGACAACATTCAGACTCCAGCTACTACAGTTACTAAAGGACTTCTTGTAATGACTACCAGAGTGAGTCCGGTGACAGAGAAGAGTGTGTCCAGTCCACTGTAGATGAAGAAGGGGATGAGGAGTCTCAGCCTGTAGTCTCTCAGGTGTTTGAAGGGCAACTGGAAGATGTTCCCCCAGCCGATACTCCTCAGATCGATCTCCTCTGTAGGGCGGTACGCAGCCCCGCACACCGCCAGGAACTATGGGTAAAACACAGTGAAGGACTGTGGGAAAGCAAGCAATGGACTCTGGGTAATTGTATTGGGTGTTGTATTGATTGTTGGGTGTAATAAAGCTAGGTTTTTAGGATGATCATTTTAGGTACTTGTGTACACACGTGTCTTTGCCTGTGTGTGTGTGTGTGTGTGTGTGTGTGTGTGTGTGTGTGTGTGTGTGTGTGTGTGTGTGTGTGTGTGTGTGTGTGTGTCTTACGATGATCATGGAGAGGAAGGCGGCCCCCATGAGAACACTCTCCACCTGGATGAGCAGCAGGGAGCGAGGGAGGTGCTTCAGGACGGTCCTGTTGAAACCACCAATCATACCACTGCCCTCCGCACCTGGGGAGGGGGAGGAGTTATTAAAACCACCAATCATACCACTGCCCTCCGCACCTGGGGAGGGGGAGGAGTTATTAAAACTACCAATCATACCACTGCCCTCCGCACCTGGGGAGGGGGAGGAGTTATTAAAACCACCAATCATACCACTGCCCTCCGCACCTGGGGAGGGGGAGGAGTTATTAAAACCACCAATCATACCACTGTCCTCTGAACCCAATAAAGAGAGAGGGATAAAGAAAGTGATGAAACAAAACCTGTATTTTTTTTAAACCATTGATCAGAGAGAGAGAGAGAGAGAGGAGTGGGGAGGGGGGATGAGAGAGATTGAGGTGCACGAAAACAATGCTATTAAAGATCATGCTTCTCCTCTGAGAGTCAGGGTAAGGAAATGGAAGTTAATAACAGACTACTGGTCAGTTTACCACAGTGTTAAACATTGTACAGATAATGGTCAGTTTACCACAGTGTTTAACATTGTACAGATAATAACAGACTAATGGTCAGTTTACCACAGTGTTTAACATTGTACAGATAATGGTCAGTTTACCACAGTGTTTAACTTTGTACAGATAATGGTCAGTTTACCACAGTGTTTAACATTGTACAGATAATAACAGACTACTGGTCAGTTTACCACAGTGTTTAACATTGTACAGATAATGGTCAGTTTACCACAGTGTTTAACATTGTACAGATAATGGTCAGTTTACCACAGTGTTTAACATTGTACAGATAATAACAGACTAATGGTCAGTTTACCACATTGTTTAACATTGTACAGATAATGGTCAGTTTACCACAGTGTTTAATATTGCACAGATAATGGTCAGTTTACCACAGTGTTTAACATTGTACAGTTAATAACAGACTACTGGTCAGTTTACCACAATGTTTAACTTTGTACAGATAATGGTCAGTTTACCACAGTGTTTAACATTGTACAGATAATGGTCAGTTTACCACAGTGTTTAACATTGTACAGATAATGGTCAGTTTACCACAGTGTTTAACATTGTACAGATAATGGTCAGTTTACCACAGTGTTTAACTTTGTACAGATAATGGTCAATTTACCACAGTGTTTAACTTTGTACAGATAATGGTCAGTTTACCACAGTGTTTAACTTTGTACAGATAATGGTCAGTTTACCACAGTGTTTAACATTGTACAGATAATGGTCAGTTTACCACAGTGTTTAACTTTGTACAGATAATGGTCAGTTTACCACAGTGTTTAACATTGTACAGATAATGGTCAGTTTACCACAGTGTTTAACATTGTACAGATAATGGTCAGTTTACCACAGTGTTTAACGTTGTACAGATAATGGTCAGTTTACCACAGTGTTTAACGTTGTACAGATAATGGTCAGTTTACCACAGTGTTTAACGTTGTACAGATAATGGTCAGTTTACCACAGTGTTTAACGTTATACAGATAATGGTCAGTTTACCACAGTGTTTAACGTTGTACAGATAATGGTCAGTTTACCACAGTGTTTAACGTTGTACAGATAATGGTCAGTTTACCACAGTGTTTAACATTGTACAGATAATAACAGACTACTGGTCAGTTTACCACAGTGTTTAACGCTGTACAGATAATGGTCAGTTTACCACAGTGTTTAACGCTGTACAGATAATGGTCAGTTTACCACAGTGTTTAACGTTGTACAGATAATGGTCAGTTTACCACAGTGTTTAACATTGTACAGATAATGGTCAGTTTACCACAGTGTTTAACGTTGTACAGATAATGGTCAGTTTACCACAGTGTTTAACATTGTACAGATAATGGTCAGTTTACCACAGTGTTTAACGCTGTACAGTGTGTGGTCAGTTTACCACAGTGTTTAACGTTGTACAGATAATGGTCAGTTTACCACAGTGGTTAACGCTGTACAGTGTGTGGTCAGTTTACCACAGTGTTTAACGCTGTACAGATAATGGTCAGTTTACCACAGTGTTTAACGCTGTACAGATAATGGTCAGTTTACCACAGTGTTTAACGTTGTACAGATAATGGTCAGTTTACCACAGTGTTTAACGTTGTACAGATAATGGTCAGTTTACCACAGTGTTTAACGTTGTACAGATAATGGTCAGTTTACCACAGTGTTTAACGTTGTACAGATAATGGTCAGTTTACCACAGTGTTTAACGTTGTACAGATAATGGTCAGTTTACCACAGTGTTTAACGTTGTACAGATAATGGTCAGTTTACCAGTGTTTAACATTGTACAGATAATAACAGACTACTGGTCAGTTTACCACAGTGTTTAACTTTGTACAGATAATGGTCAGTTTACCACAGTGTTTAACGTTGTACAGATAATGGTCAGTTTACCACAGTGTTTAACGTTGTACAGATAATGGTCAGTTTACCAGTGTTTAACATTGTACAGATAATGGTCAGTTTACCACAGTGTTTAACATTGTACAGATAATGGTCAGTTTACCACAGTGTTTAACGTTGTACAGATAATGGTCAGTTTACCAGTGTTTAACGTTGTACAGATAATGGTCAGTTTACCACAGTGTTTAACGTTGTACAGATAATGGTCAGTTTACCAGTGTTTAACGTTGTACAGATAATGGTCAGTTTACCACAGTGTTTAACGTTGTACAGATAATGGTCAGTTTACCACAGTGTTTAACGTTGTACAGATAATGGTCAGTTTACCACAGTGTTTAACGTTGTACAGATAATGGTCAGTTTACCACAGTGTTTAACGTTGTACAGATAATGGTCAGTTTACCACAGTGTTTAACGTTGTACAGAAAATGGTCAGTTTACCACAGTGTTTAACGTTGTACAGATAATGGTCAGTTTACCACAGTGTTTAACGTTGTACAGATAATGGTCAGTTTACCACAGTGTTTAACGTTGTACAGATAATGGTCAGTTTACCACAGTGTTTAACGTTGTACAGATAATGGTCAGTTTACCAGTGTTTAACATTGTACAGATAATAACAGACTACTGGTCAGTTTACCACAGTGTTTAACTTTGTACAGATAATGGTCAGTTTACCACAGTGTTTAACGTTGTACAGATAATGGTCAGTTTACCACAGTGTTTAACGTTGTACAGATAATGGTCAGTTTACCAGTGTTTAACATTGTACAGATAATGGTCAGTTTACCACAGTGTTTAACATTGTACAGATAATGGTCAGTTTACCACAGTGTTTAACATTGTACAGATAATGGTCAGTTTACCACAGTGTTTAACGTTGTACAGATAATGGTCAGTTTACCACAGTGTTTAACGTTGTACAGATAATGGTCAGTTTACCAGTGTTTAACGTTGTACAGATAATGGTCAGTTTACCACAGTGTTTAACGTTGTACAGATAATGGTCAGTTTACCACAGTGTTTAACGTTGTACAGATAATGGTCAGTTTACCACAGTGTTTAACGTTGTACAGATAATGGTCAGTTTACCACAGTGTTTAACGTTGTACAGATAATGGTCAGTTTACCACAGTGTTTAACTTTGTACAGATAATGGTCAGTTTACCACAGTGTTTAACGTTGTACAGATAATGGTCAGTTTACCACAGTGTTTAACGTTGTACAGTGTGTGGTTGTAGTCACTCAGGAACTGCTGGAGGAAGATGCGCTGGGGGAACTCTGCAAACACCAGGCTGAGCTGAGAGACACACAGAGAAACACAGCCAGACATCAGAATCCTCACACACCAACACACAAAAGGCAATGCTTAACCCATATCACTCACTGACTGACAAGTGACTCGACCAATGGCAACATACATGGAAGATGATGAAGAACACGGATTGGAAGATGATGACATAGCGATGACACGCCCCCTTGGGTAGTTTCTTCTGTTCCTGAACGTGATCCTCCTTATAGTTGACATACTCGTAGTACTGTTGCGCCATCCTGAGTGTGTGAGAGAGACAGACAATACAATACAGAGTGATTAACACTACGTAGCAAAACACAACACTACATATCACTGCATAACACAACATAAACACTGCAACCCGTACGAGCTAGCTATAAATGTATTCTGGTCCGTGTGACGTTGATGTGTGTGTCTCCATTCTCCACTTCCTAACCTTGTGATGTAGTTCCCTAATGACGCCCACAGCGGGACAATGGCTGCACCAATGGCCACAGCCGATGGTACCAGTGTGTAGTATCGCTCCCAGTAATTGGTTGAGACGAAGAGAGCGTAAATTCCACTGGCCAGAAACATCATCCACTTGGTGCCCAGAAACCTGAAAGAGAGAGAGAGAGTGAAAGAGAGAGAGATAGGATAGAGAGGAGAGGAGAGAGAGAGAGAGAGGATAGAGAGAGAGAGAGAGAGAGAGAGAGAGAGAGAGAGAGAGAGAGAGCGAAAGGATAGAGAGGATAGAGAGAGCGAGAGAGGATAGAGAGAGAGGATAGAGAGAGAGAGCGAGAGGAGAGAGGATAGAGAGGAGAGAGAGAGGATAGAGAGAGAGAGCGAGAGGAGAGAGGATAGAGAGGAGAGAGGATAGAGGATAGAGAGCGAGAGGAGAGAGGATAGAGAGAGAGGAGAAGGGCGAGAGAGGAGAGAGGATAGAGAGAGAGGATAGAGAGAGAGAGCGAGAGGAGAGAGGATAGAGAGGAGAGAGAGAGGATAGAGAGAGAGAGCGAGAGGAGAGAGGATAGAGAGGAGACACAGGATAGAGAGAGAGAGCGAGAGGAGAGAGAGGATAGAGAGAGAGAGAGAGGAGAGGATAGAGAGGAGACACAGGATAGAGAGAGAGAGCGAGAGGAGAGAGAGGATAGAGAGAGAGAGCGAGAGGAGAGAGGATAGAGAGGAGACACAGGATAGAGAGAGAGCGAGAGGAGAGAGGATAGAGAGGAGACAGGATAGAGAGAGAGGAGAGAGGATAGAGAGGAGACACAGGATAGAGAGAGAGAGCGAGAGGAGAGAGGATAGAGAGGAGACACAGGATAGAGAGAGCGAGAGGAGAGAGGATAGAGAGGAGACACAGGATAGAGAGAGAGAGCGAGAGGAGAGAGGATAGAGAGGAGACACAGGATAGAGAGAGAGGAGAGAGGATAGAGAGGAGACACAGGATAGAGAGAGAGGAGAGAGGATAGAGAGGAGACACAGGATAGAGAGAGAGAGCGAGAGGAGAGAGGATAGAGAGGAGAGAGGATAGAGAAAGAGAGGAGAGGATTGAGAGGAGACACAGGATAGAGAGAGAGAGCGAGAGGAGAGACGATAGAGAGGATAGAGAGAGAGAGGATAGAGAGGAGACACAGGATAGAGAGAGAGAGCGAGAGGAGAGAGAAAGAATGAGAAGAAAGCAGGAGTATGTGTGTATAGCTGATGAGTATGAGGGTGTATAACAGGCCTATGATAGGTGTATGTATATTTATATAGTATACCTGATGAGTATGGGGGTGTATAACAGGCCTATGATAGGTCTATGTATATATAGTATACCTGATGAGTATGGGGGTGTATAACAGGCCTATGATAGGTGTATGTATATATAGTATACCTGATGAGTATGGGGGTGTATAACAGGCCTATGATAGGTCTATGTATATATAGTATACCTGATGAGTATGGGGGTGTATAACAGGCCTATGATAGGTGTATGTATATATAGTATACCTGATGAGTATGAGGGTGTATAACAGGCCTATGATAGGTGTATATATATATAGTATACCTGATGAGTATGGGGGTGTATAACAGGCCTATGATAGGTGTATATATATATAGTATACCTGATGAGTATGGGGGTGTATAACAGGCCTATGATAGGTGTATATATATATAGTATACCTGATGAGTATGGGGGTGTATAACAGGCCTATGATAGGTCTATGTATATATAGTATACCTGATGAGTATGGGGGTGTATAACAGGCCTATGATAGGTGTATGTATATATAGTATACCTGATGAGTATGGGGGTGTATAACAGGCCTATGATAGGTCTATGTATATATAGTATACCTGATGAGTATGGGGGTGTATAACAGGCCTATGATAGGTGTATGTATATATAGTATACCTGATGAGTATGAGGGTGTATAACAGGCCTATGATAGGTGTATATATATATAGTATACCTGATGAGTATGGGGGTGTATAACAGGCCTATGATAGGTGTATATATATATAGTATACCTGATGAGTATGGGGGTGTATAACAGGCCTATGATAGGTGTATATATATATAGTATACCTGATGAGTATGGGGGTGTATAACAGGCCTATGATAGGTGTATATATATATATAGTATACCTGATGAGTATGAGGGTGTATAACAGGCCTATGATAGGTGTATATATATATAGTATACCTGATGAGTATGGGGGTGTATAACAGGCCTATGATAGGTGTATATATATATAGTATACCTGATGAGTATGAGGGTGTATAACAGGCCTATGATATGTGTATATATATATAGTATACCTGATGAGTATGGGGGTGTATAACAGGCCTATGATAGGTGTATATATATATATATATATAGTATACCTGATGAGTATGGGGGTGTATAACAGGCCTATGATAGGTGTATATATATATATAGTATAGCTGATGAGTATGGGGGTGTATAACAGGCCTATGATATGTGTATATATATAGTATAGCTGATGAGTATGGGGGTGTATAACAGGCCTATGATATGTGTATATATATAGTATACCTGATGAGTATGGGGGTGTATAACAGGCCTATGATAGGTGTATATATATATAGTATACCTGATGAGTATGAGGCTGTATAACAGGCCTATGATATGTGTATGTATATATAGTATACCTGATGAGTATGAGGGTGTATAACAGGCCTATGATATGTGTATGTATATATAGTATACCTGATGAGTATGGGGGTGTATAACAGGCCTATGATAGGTGTATATATATATAGTATACCTGATGAGTATGAGGGTGTATAACAGGCCTATGATATGTGTATGTATATATAGTATACCTGATGAGTATGAGGGTGTATAACAGGCCTATGATATGTGTATGTATATATAGTATACATGATGAGTATGGGGGTATAACAGGCCTATGATATGTGTATATATATATAGTATACCTGATGAGTATGAGGGTGTATAACAGGCCTATGATATGTGTATATATATATAGTATACCTGATGAGTATGAGGGTGTATAACAGGCCTATGATATGTGTATGTATATATATAGTATACCTGATGAGTATGGGGGTGTATAACAGGCCTATGATAGGTATATATATATATATATATATATATATATAGTATAGCTGATGAGTATGGGGGTCTATAACAGGCCTATGATAGGTGTATGTATATACACTGCTCAAAAAAATAAAGGGAACACTTAAACAACACAATATAACTCCAAGTCAATTACACTTCTGTGAAATCAAACTGTCCACTTAGGAAGCAACACTGATTGACAATAAATTTCACATGCTGTTGTGCAAATGGAATAGACAAAAGGTGGAAATTATAGGCAATTAGCAAGACACCCCCAATAAAGGAATGGTTCTGCAGGTGGTGACCACAGACCACTTCTCAGTTCCTATGCTTCCTGGCTGATGTTTTGATCACTTTTGAATGCTGGCGGTGCTTTCACTCTAGTGGTAGCATGAGACGGAGTCTACAACCCACACAAGTGGCTCAGGTAGTGCAGTTCATCCAGGATGGCACATCAATGCGAGCTGTGGCAAAAAGGTTTGCTGTGTCTGTCAGCGTAGTGTCCAGAGCATGGAGGCGCTACCAGGAGACAGGCCAGTACATCAGGAGACGTGGAGGAGGCCGTAGGAGGGCAACAACCCAGCAGCAGGACCGCTACCTCCGCCTTTGTGCAAGGAGGTGCACTGCCAGAGCCCTGCAAAATGACCTCCAGCAGGCCACAAATGTGCATGTGTCTGCTCAAACGGTCAGAAACAGACTCCATGAGGGTGGTATGAGGGCCCGACGTCCACAGGTGGGGGTTGTGCTTACAGCCCAACACCGTGCAGGACGTTTGGCATTTGCCAGAGAACACCAAGATTGGCAAATTCGCCACTGGCGCCCTGTGCTCTTCACAGATGAAAGCAGGTTCACACTGAGCACATGAGCACATGTGACAGACGTGACAGAGTCTGGAGACGCCGTGGAGAACGTTCTGCTGCCTGCAACATCCTCCAGCATGACCGGTTTGGCGGTGGGTCAGTCATGGTGTGGGGTGGCATTTCTTTTTGGGGCCGCACAGCCCTCCATGTGCTCGCCAAAGGTAGCCTGACTGCCATTAGGTACCGAGATGAGATCCTCAGACCCCTTGTGAGACCATATGTTGACACATGCACATTTGTGGCCTGCTGGAGGTCATTTTGCAGGGCTCTGGCAGTGCACCTCCTTGCACAAAGGCGGAGGTAGCGGTCCTGCTGCTGGGTTGTTGCCCTCCTACGGCCTCCTCCACGTCTCCTGATGTACTGGCCTGTCTCCTGGTAGCGCCTCTATGCTCTGGACACTACGCTGACAGACACAGCAAACCTTTTTGCCACAGCTTGCATTGATGTGCCATCCTGGATGAACTGCACTACCTGAGCCACTTGTGTGGGTTGTAGACTCCGTCTCATGCTACCACTAGAGTGAAAGCACCGCCAGCATTCAAAAGTGATCAAAACATCAGCCAGGAAGCATAGGAACTGAGAAGTGGTCTGTGGTCACCACCTGCAGAACCATTCCTTTATTGGGGGTGTCTTGCTAATTGCCTATAATTTCCACCTTTTGTCTATTCCATTTGCACAACAGCATGTGAAATGTATTGTCAATCAGTGTTGCTTCCTAAGTGGACAGTTTGATTTCACAGAAGTGTGATTGACTTGGAGTTACATTGTGTTGTTTAAGTGTTCCCTTTATTTTTTTGAGCAGTGTATATATAGTATACCTGATGAGTATGGGGGTGTATAACAGGCCTATGATGGGTGTATGTATATATATATAGTATACCTGATGAGTATGGGGGTGTATAACAGGCCTATGATAGGTGTATATATATACAGTATATCACAAAAGTGAGTACACCCCTCACATTTTTGTAAATATTTGAGTATATCTTTTCATGTGACAACACTGAAGAAATGACACTTTGCTACACTGTAAAGTAGTGAGTGTACAGCTTGTATAACAGTGTAAATCTGCTGTCCCCTCAAAATAACTCAACACACAGCCATTAATGTCTAAACCGCTGGCAACAAAAGTGAGTACACCCCTAAGTGAAAATGTCCAAATTGGGCCCAAAGTGTCAATATTTTGTGTGGCCACCATAATTTTCCAGCACTGCCTTAACCCTCTTGGGCATGGAGTTCACCAGAGCTTCACAGGTTGCCACTGGAGTCCTCTTCCACTCCTCCATGACGACATCACGGAGCTGGTGGATGTTAGAGACCTTGCACTCCTCCACCTTCCGTTTGAGGATGCCCCACAGACGCTCAATAGGGTTTAGGTCTGGAGACATGCTTGGCCAGTCCATTACCTTTACCCTCAGCTTCTTTAGCAAGGCAGTGGTCGTCTTGGAGGTGTGTTTGGGGTCGTTATCATGTTGGAATACTGCCCTGCGGCCCAGTCTCCGAAGGGAGGGGATCATGCTCTGCTTCAGTATGTTACAGTACATGTTGGCATTCATGGTTCCCTCAATGAACTGTAGCTCCCCAATGCCGGCAGCACTCATGCAGCCCCAGACCATGACACTCCCACCACCATGCTTGACTGTAGGCAAGACACACTTGTCT
Source organism: Salvelinus namaycush (assembly GCF_016432855.1). Taxonomy (NCBI): domain Eukaryota; kingdom Metazoa; phylum Chordata; class Actinopteri; order Salmoniformes; family Salmonidae; genus Salvelinus; species Salvelinus namaycush. The sequence goes on along the minus strand of NW_024061306.1, from coordinate 3,333 downwards.
TGGTACTCCACACCTGGTTGCCGCCACACACGCTTGACACCATCTGAACCAAATAAGTTTATCTTGGTCTCATCAGACCACAGGACATGGTTCCAGTAATCCATGTCCTTAGTCTGCTTGTCTTCAGCAAACTGTTTGCCGGCTTTCTTGTGCATCATCTTTAGAAGAGGCTTCCTTCTGGGATGACAGCCATGCAGACCAATTTGATGCAGTGTACGGCGTATGGTCTAAGCACTGACAGGCTGACCCCTTCAACCTCTGCAGCAATGCTGGCAGCACTCATACCTCTATTTCCCAAAGACAACCTCTGGATATGACGCTGAGCACGTGCACTCAACTTCTTTGGTCGACCATGGCGAGGCCTGTTCTGAGTGGAACCTGTCCAGTTAAACTGCTGTATGGTCTTGGCCACTGTGCTGCAGCTCAGTTTCAGGGTCTTGGCAATCTTCTTATAGCCCAGGCCATCTTTATATAGAGCAACAATTCTTTTTTCAGATCCTCAGAGAGTTCTTTGCCATGAGGTGCCATGTTGAACTTCCAGTGACCAGTCAGTATGAGGGAGTGTGAGAGCGATGACACCAAATTTAACACACCTGCTCCCCATTCACACCTGAGACCTTGTAACACTAACGAGTCACATGACACCGGGGAGGGAAAATGGCTAATTGGGCCCAATTTGGACATTTTCACTTAGGGGTGTTGTTGCCAGCGGTTTAGACATTAATGGCTGTGTGTTGAGTTATTTTGAGGGGACAGAAAATTTACACTGTTATACAAGCTGTACACTCACTACTTTACATTGTAGCAAAGTGTCATTTCTTCAGTGTTGTCACATGAAAAGATATACTCAAATATTTACAAAAATGTGAGGGGTGTACTCACTTTTGTGATATACTGTATATAGTATACCTGATGAGTATGGAGTTGTATAACAGGCCTATGATAGGTGTGTATATATATATATAGTATACCTGATGAGTATGGGGGTCTATAACAGGCCTATGATATGTGTATATATATATAGTATACCTGATGAGTATGGGGGTGTATAACAGGCCTATGATAGGTGTATGTATATATATATAGTATAGCTGATGAGTATGGGGGTGTATAACAGGCCTATGATAGGTGTATATATATATATAGTATACCTGATGAGTATGGGGGTGTATAACAGGCCTATGATAGGTGTATATATATATATATATAGTATAGCTGATGAGTATGGGGGTGTATAACAGGCCTATGATAGGTGTATATATATATATAGTATACCTGATGAGTATGGGGGTGTATAACAGGCCTATGATAGGTGTATGTATATATATATAGTATACCTGATGAGTATGGGGGTGTATAACAGGCCTATGATAGGTGTATGTATATATATATAGTATACCTGATGAGTATGGGGGTGTATAACAGGCCTATGATGGGTGTAACGTTGATCCCCATCAGCATCTTCTTGTCAATGTCCTCCAGACCCAGGTTACCATACTTCACCTCCCTGTACGTCTCATCATAGTGGAGGATCAGCTGCATCTGCAACAGGCCTGCAGACACACACACACACATATATATAAATGAATACATGACACACACAAAACATGCACAAAATGGAATACAGGCATATATGAATAAATTGACAGAGACACACAGACAGACAGACAAGACAGGCAAGACAGTCAGTCAGACAGTCAGTCAGTCAGATAGACAGAGAGACCGACAGGTGTTACCCATGTAGACGCTGTATATAATCATGCCCCCGACGCTGGCCCCCAGGACGTTCTTCACCACGCCCAGCTTCTTCCTCCTGTAATACTTCTTCTCCTCCTCTTCCTCATCGTACTCCGGCTGGGGGCCCAGGAACTCCTCCATCTGGGGAAGGGGTGAGGAGAGAGAGACAGAGAGAGGTGAAGGGAGTGGGAGAGGGAGAGAGAGACAGGTGAAGGGAAGGGGAGAGGGGGGACAGGGGAGGGGAGAGGGAGAGAGAGAGATGTGAAGGGAGGGGCGGGAGGGGGGACAGGGGAGGGAGAGAGAGAGAGAGAGAGAGAGAGAGAGAGAGAGAGAGAGAGAGAGAGAGAGAGAGAGAGAGAGAGAGAGAGAAGTGAAGGGAGGGGGAGAGGGGGACAGGGGAGGGAGAGAGGTGAAGGGAGGGGGAGAGGGGGGACAGGGGAGGGGAGAGGGAGAAAGAGAGAGGTGAAGGGAGGGAGAGAGGGGGGACAGGGGAGGGGGAGAGGGAGAGAGGTGAAGGGAGGGGGAGAGGGGGGGGAGGGGGGAGAGCGGTGAAGGGAGGGGGGAGAGGGAGAGGGACGTGAAGGGAGGGGGAGAGGGGGGACAGGGGAGGGGAGAGGGAGAAAGAGAGAGGTGAAGGGAGGGAGAGAGGGGGGACAGGGGAGGGGGAGAGGGAGAGAGGTGAAGGGAGGGGGAGAGGGGGGAGAGGGGAGGGGGAGAGCGGTGAAGGGAGGGGGAGAGGGAGAGGGACGTGAAGGGAGGGGGAGAGGGGGGACAGGGGAGGGGAGAGGGAGAGAGAGGTGAAGGGAGGGACAGGGGAGGGGACAGGGGAGGGGAGAGGGAGAGAGAGTTGAAGGGAGGGGGGAGAGGGGGGAGAGGGGAGGGGAGAGGGAGAGAGAGGTGAAGGGAGGGGGAGGGGGGGGCAGGGGGAGGGAGAGGGAGAGAGAGAGGTGAAGGGAGGGGGAGAGGGGGGACAGGGGAGGGGAGAGGGAGAGAGAGGTGAAGGGAGGGGGAGAGGGGTGAAGGGAGGGGGAGAGGGCGAGGGACGTGAAGGGAGGGGGAGAGGGGGGACAGGGGAGGGGAGAGGGAGAAAGAGAGAGGTGAAGGGAGGGGAGAGAGGTGGGACAGGGGAGGGGGAGAGGGAGAGAGGTGAAGGGAGGGGGAGAGGGGGGGAGAGGGAGGGGAGAGAGCGGGTGAAGGAGGGGGAGAGGGAGAGGGACGTGAAGGGAGGGGGAGAGGGGGGACAGGGGAGGGGAGAGGGAGAGAGAGGTGAAGGGAGGGGACAGGGGAGGGGACAGGGGAGGGGAGAGGGAGAGAGAGTTGAAGGGAGGGGGAGAGGGGGGAGAGGGGAGGGGAGAGGGAGAGAGAGGTGAAGGGAGGGGGAGAGGGGGGACAGGGGAGGGGAGAGGGAGAGAGAGAGGTGAAGGGAGGGGGAGAGGGGGGACAGGGGAGGGGGAGGGAGAGAGAGGTGAAGGGAGGGGGAGAGGGGAGGGGAGAGGGAGAGAGAGGTGAAGGAGGGGAGAGGGGGGAGGGAGAGGAGAGAGAGGAGAGGGGAGGGGAGAGAGAGAGGTGAAGGGAGGGAGAGGGAGAGAGAGGGTG